>NC_048220.1:77308471-77389250 GCF_002007445.2 Ailuropoda melanoleuca | reverse complement strand
TTTCCCTACTGGAAGGGTACATCAACCTCCACTACTACTAGTAGCCTAGTGCTAATTTTTTAAAAGTACATTCTGATCTTTTCAATGTAGACAATGGTGCTAATGAATTTAGAACCGCTCTTCAGTAACTTCACAAAGAAATACCTGAGTTAGATATAAAGAAGTTCCTCTTTTCTAACTACATTTCCATTCCTATGAAGAATGGGGAGGGGTAAGAGCTTTTACTTCTCATTTCATTTTTTCTGCCTTGTTGTAGCTCACAGTACTTGCGTTTGGGAGATATACAAAAGCATATGACATTGTCCCTTTCATTATTCATTATAAGTTCATTCAATAAAATAAATGTGCACATGTAGGGGTGTCTCAGTGCCTCAGTTGGTTAAGTGGTTGCCTTTGGCTCGGGTCATTATCCCAGGGTCCTGGGATCAAGCCCTGCATCGTCGGGCTCCCTGCTGAGAGGGGAGTCTGCTTCTCCCTCTCCCTCTGCGCCTCTGCCTACTTGTGCTCTCTCTTCTCAGATACATAAATAAATAAATAAATAAATAAAATCTTTAAAAAATGTGCACATGCAATATGTTAGACATAAATGTACATCAATATTTGATTAAAGTCCAATTTGTTTTCTAACAGCATTATATGAATTCTAGAATATTAAAAGATTCTTGTGGTACAAAGTGAGTAGACAAATGCAGAGGGGTTGTGCTATGGGGTTTAGCTGGATCCTGAAGGCTGAATTAATTTGAATAGAGCTGCTGGAGGTGGGGTTAGTATGAGCAATTCTTCAAAAATGGGAAATAAGAATGGCATATTCAGGAAATGTAGGAAAAGAAGGGAAAGTACTAACAATTTCTGATTTCCTACTATATGCTAGTGTCTATTCCAAGGACTTCATCAAAAACAACCATAGTAGTATTATTATTCCCATTTTACTGGATCTCAGAGAGGTTTGATTACTTTCTTGCTCAAGCATATTTGCTTATGACTCACAAAAGTTTATCTATTCAAATAAATGGTTTGCCTTAACTCCTGCTCAGTTGGTATGTGGTTAGATGTGTAGTTTTAGTACTGGATTTCTTCTTCAGGGCCATATGGGTTGAGTTTTTCTATTCATGGCAGAGGTTAGTAATTCCAATTTGTAGTACTTAAGAAGTCACATCAGTTAAACTACAAAATGCTACAGGAGACATGCTTTATCCATTATATAAATGTAAGACACTAGGTGTGGCCTTGAGTATTTTTGGGTTACTTGAAGCAATTAATGCTTCTTGTGTCACAACTAAATGGTCATCCAGAGTCTGGCATCTAGGCATCTGAATGGTGCCAGGTGATGAAATCAGAAATTGGTGCTGTAGTGCTAAGGTGACATGTCTCTGTAGAACTAGGAGGTAATAATGAGGTCCTTTATTTGAATCATATTTATAGTTTCAACAAAACTAGAAGGTTATCTCTTAATATGACCACTAGCAAAGTAAGCATTGATCATTCTTTTTTTAAAAATTTTATTTATTTATTTGTCAGAGAGAAAGCACATATGCGGGGGAGCAGCAGGCAGAGGGGGAGGGAGAAGCAGGCTCCCCGCTGAGCAAGGAGCCCGATGTGGGCCTCCATCCCAGTACCCTAGGATCATGACCTGATTCGAAGGCAGACACTTAACTGACTGAGCCACCCAGGCACCCCAGCATTGACCATTCTAAGCATGTGATATAATTATGCTTCCCCTCAGGAGGAGGAAATGAGGTGGAGCGAGAGTCAGCAGTTGGCTTGACTTCACATATCAGGGCAAGTCTAGATTAGTTTTCTTCATTGCAATAAGAGCCGGGACATTTTCTTCCAGTTAAAGTGTCAAGTGCAGGGTGGATAACTTAACTATTAATCAGAACCAAACCCACATGTGTAGAAACAGGCTAGATTACTAACAATGCCAGAAGCAGAAAACTACTACTAATATAAACCAGGATTCAAACCCAAGTATATTTATGGTTATGCCATACTTCTTCCATCCACTATGCTTTCTGTAAGTAGACCAGCCTGAGTTCTACAACACGAGCGAGAATTAAATGAGATAATGTTGGCAAGTTAAGCCAAGACCAAATTATGGAGACCTTAAATTGTTAAGCTGAAATTCTGCAGACAGACCCCTCTCTTGTGTGTCCCCAGTTTAATCTCACACTGTACTATTTTCCAACTTGCTTGATCATTAGAATCATAGAAGGTGCTTGTTAAATGGATTTCTTGGCTCCTTTCCGTAAATTCTGATTCAGATGGTCTGGGAGGGACCCTGGAGACTGAATCATTAATGTGAGCTTTAAGTTATTCTTTGGACAGTGCGTTTGAACAACCTGCCAAGTGTCTCTCTTGCTAGTGAGAATATGCTCCCTCTTCTTTTCAGATAAGGACTCATTTATTGAACAGTTCCTGTGAGGAGGGTGATGTGGGAAATTCAGAGAGGAACAAATTTGAATCTCCGCCTTAAAGAAGTTTCCTTTGGTAATTGAAAGACACTTCTAGCATTTCTCTGAACTACTTGTAATTACATAGCCATCTTATTAAAGGATCTCATTATGATCTGATTTTTCTTTACAGAAGAAATACATTTAAAAGTACTGATTACTACGCACTTGGCTAAAAAAAAAGATTTAGGGTGTCTCTTTCCTGGTTTTGTGTGTTTTCTATTATTTAATCTGGAATTACATTGTTCTGAAAATAAAACGGCTTTTATTAAATACACAATCATAATATTTATGCTTCTATGTTAGTTTTTAATATGAGATACATAGTTCTCTGAAGTATTAAAGAAAGGCTTAATTTCAGCCAGAAATAGAAAGTTTCTATTGTTTATCTGTTAACCACATTACTTGATGTTCAAAACCTCCATTTGGGAGGTACTTTAGAAAGTGAGAAATATTTGAATTTTAAAATCAAAATCTTGGCACCCAAGCTCTTAACCGTCGATTACACAGAAAATATATAGAATTCAAACCTCTGTATTTTAATGCCAGCCCAACTCTATAAATGCATCGTAGCCTCGGGTTTCCACAGAGAGTATTTATTGGGGGCATTCCCATCAAGCTAAAAGAGTTCCCAAATGGAATACAAGTCACCATTAAAATTGTGTCCACACATGCAAAGTTAAATTAAAAATTGTGGTAATTATATTCCAACCCCAAATAGCTTTGCTTGAAATATTCAGATAATTGAGGCAATAAACATAGATTCTAGTAATTAGAAGGGACTCACAAATCCTCTAATCTGCCTCATTTCATAGAGGAAAAGCTGACAGCTACTTTTTTAATTATAAGCTAAAAATATGCCTTTGCTTGAATTTATAGCTACCTTATGTAAAACTTCTTTTAAACTTGAGTTATCCAGATAATTTTCTTACTTTTTACTTCATTTTGCTTAAGGTCTTGGCCCTAACTCCCACTTTAACATCTGACATCAACAGCTTCTCTTGGGAGTTTGTAGTCTGAATTGAGAACACTGCTTTTCTATCTTGAGAAACTGAAGCTTAGATTGGGTATGACTGAATATAGTGTGTCATGTGATTCAGATCCCTGGGTGTTAACATCCTACCTTTGAAACTTGTTATGTTCTCAGCATTCACCTTCACTCTCCTGATTTGAGCACCTTCCAGTTTATTCTTCACTATTGGCTTTTCTGTTCAATTTAGTTCAGTCTAATGTTCTGATCTTTTTTTCTTTCTAAAGGACAATAACTAATGCTCTAATTTAGAGAACTCAAGTACCATTTTTGCCCATTCTTCATCAGAGATTGCACTATTCAAGTACTTTGCTTTTTTTAGATGAATGCCCTAATTTGTTCCTGTTATATGGATGGGGAAATCTTAGTTCTACATTAAAGGTCTCATCACCAGCCTTAGACACCTTGGAATATGGAATAGAAAGAAAGCAGCTTTGAATGAATATATGGTCTCTGACTTTAGGAATGAAAGCCTACAAAATAGGAGGTTGAAATTAGCTTTTTTGAATTGATAATCAAAGGGAATCTAAATCACATTTGTGTGTCCAAAGATGGATAAACTTGAAATTGCAATTTACTGAAGTTTTACAAATAATGATATGAAGGAGCATTTGAAAGACAAAAGATGTTGATAAGTAAATATAGTCAAGGCTTAAAGAACCCTTTGTAAACAGAAAACCAAAAAAGTTTGGAAGTACACAAGTTGTATTTTAAATCATTAAAGTCTATTTTCTTGACATCAAATTTCATGTGAGAATGAAATAACTTTTTGTTTAGCGTTAGAGCATAATGTGAAAATTCGACCATGTTTGCTTAAAAACAAATTCAAATATATTTCACTTGATAAACTACACTTGTTTCATTAAATACACATAGGAACTAAGAAGATTTAGGGCTCTTCTCGGTAATTTCCAGTCCTAGAAACAGATCATTCAATGAAGGATCAATTATATTTCATACTAGAGGAGGAAAATAAAATTCACTATTCTTTTTTTTTTTGATTAACATATTTAGAAGATGTGAGCTAGAAATCAGATCTCTAATATTTCTTAGAGTTTATTTTTTCCTTTTCTCATTTTAAAAATTGGGATATATTTGACATAAAGCAAAACACACAGACCTTAAGTGTACAATATAATAAGTTTTGGCAAATACAGACATCCATGTAAGCCACATCTCTGTCAAGGTATAGAATATTTTCATTACCTAAGAAAAGTCTCGTCTTGTCTTACCTCTTTACTAGTCAATCTGCTTGCTCAGCCCAAAGAGGCAATCACTGTTTTGATTTTTAAGATTTAAATTCAATTAATTAACATATAATGTATTTTTGGTTTCAGAGGTAGAGTTCAGTGGTTCATCAGTCTTATACAATACCCAGTGCTCATTACATCATGTGTCCCCCTTAATGTCCATCACCCAGTTACCCCATCCCCCCCCCACCTCCCCTCCAGCAGCCCTCAGTTTGTTTCCTATGATTAGGAGTCTCTTACGGTTTGTCTCCCTCTCTGATTTCATCTTGTTTTATTTTTTCCTGTTCAGTGTTTTGAATTTTATCACCATCGTTTAGTTAGCTGTTCCATAAACGTTAAATAAATGGAATCCCATGGTACATGCTCCTTGTGTCTGGCTTCATTCATGTGGTTTTGAGTACCAATGTGTACATTTTTATTGCTGAGTAGCAGTCCTTCAAAAACACCACAATTTATGGAAGGACGTATAAAAAAAAAAACAAACCTTAGTTCTTATGAATAAAGCTTCTATGATTACTTATCTGTCTTGTTGGTTATGAATATTAGATTTATTTCTTTGGGATAAGTTGCTAGGAGTGAAATCACTGAGTCATAGGGTAGATGCATGTTTAACTTTGTAAGAAACTTCCAAACGGTTTTCTAACATGGTTGTACCATTTTTCACGTCTCCTAACAATGAAAAAGAGCTCCATTCCTCTTCAGCCTCGCCAAATCTTGTGTTCTCGGTATTTAATAGCTATTCTGTTGAGTATATTTGGGGCATCTTACTGTGGTTTCAATTTGCAGTTCCCTGACGTCTGGCTTTTTTTGTCTTTAATTGTTCTTAAGTTGTTGAAATTCTTTATATATTCTGGGTAAGAGTCATTTTCCAAATAAATGTTTTGCAAATATTTTTCTCTATGACTTGCCTTTTATTTTGATGAGAAGTTTTAAATTTGGAGGCAGCCCATTTTACCAATTGTTTTCTTCTTTGTTAGTATTTTCTATGTTTTCTATTAAAAAAAATCGCATAACCAAGGTCCTAAAGATATTTCCTTTTGCTTTCTTCCCAGAGATATTAGAATTTTAGCTTAGCTTTAGTGTCACTTTTTTCCCAGCACTATTTGTCTAAAAGCTTTCTTTCCGCATTAAATTGCCTTGGCACATTTGGCAAAAATCAAGTAATTCTGTAAATGTAGGTCTATTTCTGGAGTTTGCATTTCATTCATTTTATCTGTTTGTCTACCTTAGCCCGATACCACACTGATTTGATTACTATAGTTTTGTTTTAGTAAGCATTGAAATTAGGTTGTATAAATCCTCAGATCTGTTCTTTTCCAACACCGATTCTTTATACCTCTAGATGCTTTGCATTTCTGTATACATTTTAGAAACCCCAGCTTGTCCATCATGCAAAATTGTCTGCTGGGATGCTGATTGAGATGGCAACATATCTGTAGATCAATCTGGGGAGAACTGGCATCATAACAATACTAAATCTTTCAACTCATGGCATATCTCTTCACTTATTTTGGTCTTTATTTTTTTCAGCTTTGTTTTGTAAATTATTATTGAAGTCTTGCACAGCTTTCACTGGATTTATTTCTCCCTGTGTGCATGTGCTATTGCTGTTAGTTATTATAAGCAATGTCTTTAATGTTTTATTTTTCACTTGTTTGCTACTAAAAATAGAATTTATTTAAAAATATTGACGTTTATTGATGACCTTATGAAATTTATTGATTCTAATGTTTTTAAAAAAAATAATTATAGGGGGTCCCTGGGTGGCTCAGTCAGTTAAGTGGCTGACTCTGAATTTCAGCTCAGGTCATGGTATGGGGGTCCTGGTACCGAGCCCTGCAATGGGCTCTGTGCTCAGCAGGGAGTCTGCTTGAGAATTCTCTCTCTCTCTCCTCTCCCTCTACCCCTCCCCCCACTTGCATACGATCATATGTGTGTGCATTTTCTCTTTCAAAAATAAATAATAAATCTTTTAAAAAAATTCTTACGTAATTTTTTATGTCAACAACCATATTGCCTGTGAACAAGGAGAATTTTACTTCTTCCTTTTCAAATTTTATGCTTTCATTACTGATCTTCATTGCATTGTGAGCTTATTCTAGTAGATAATTAAATAGAACTATGATATGTGAATATCTTTGCCTTTTCTCAATCTTATGAGGAACACATTCAATATTTCACCATTAAGCGTGGTGCCAACTGTAGATTTTCATAAATACCTTTCATCTCACCAAAGATGTTTCCTTCTATTTCTGACTTGCTGAGATTTTTGAATTGTTAACTGTTGCTGTAGTGTTATATATTGTTAAACCATTTTTCTGTACTGATTGAGAGGAACATTTTTTCCCTTTATTCTGTTAAGCCAGTAAATTATTTTGACTAATTGATTTTTTTATATATTGAACTAACTTTATACTCCTAGGATTAACTGTACTTTGTTGTGTGATGCGATCCTTTTTAAATGTTCCTGAATTTTTTTGCTAATATTTTACCACAACTTTTTGTGTCCATGCTCATTTTCATGTACGTGCTTTTCAGTTTGTGGCACCAGGATTCTGAGTTGTGAAACATTCTTTCATCCTCTGTATTTTGAAATAGTTAATGTAATGTGTTAGTATCATTTCTTCATTAAATGCTTAATAGAATTCACTGTTAAACCTTTACGCCCTAGAATTTTCACCATAGAAATGCTTTAATTACAAAGATATTTTTTAATATAAATGTTAGGAATACATAGGTTTTCTATTTCTTTCTTGTATCGGTTTAGATAATTGGTGTCTTTGGAAGAATATATCCATTTCCTCTACTTTCTCAAATATGTCGGCATAAATTTGTTCATAATATCCCCTTATTTTCTGTTTAATACCTGTATTACTCATTATATTGATGGCCCCTTTATAATTTCTAGTATTGACAATTTATGTTTTTGTGTGTGTGTCAATTTAGCTGGGGGTATATCAGTTTTATTAGTCAATTCTAAAACAAACCTTTGCTTTATATATTCTGTCTGCACATCTTCCATTATTTTGATTTCTGCTGTTTCAATTATTTGCTTCATTCCTATTTTTATTTTAGATTTATTTTACATTTTTATTTTACTTCATTTGTCTACTTACTTTGAGTTGCTCTTCTTTTCATAGATTTTTAAGGTAGAAATTTTGATTTTAAGTCTTTATTCTTTTGTCATACATTTTCTATGTTTTCCCAAGTTCTGCTGTTCTATGTGCATCCCACAGATTTTTTGTTCTTTGATTTTTAAATTACTATTAATTTTGAAACATCTTTTAATTTACTTGGGAAATTTTATCTCTGATCCATAAATTATTTAGTAGTGTTTTTTTAAATTTCCAAATATTTAGAATTTTCAGATATATTTTTGTTATTAATTTCTATGTTAATTCCATTGAGTCAGAGATTATGCTCTATGATTTCAATCCTTTAAAATATACTGAAATTTGTTTTATGGACCAGCTTATGGTCTATGTCACTGAATGTTTCATGGGGACTTAAAAAGAATGTGTATTCTATGAGTAAGTGTTATCCTCTGTATCAATTAGGTCAAATTAATTGATAATGTTTTTCATGTTTATATCCCTACTTTTGTGTCTACTAATTCTATTAGTTAATGGCAGCAGAATATTAAAATCTCTAACTATAATTTTGGATTCCCTGTTTCTCCTTTAATTTCTTTTGAATTTTTTGCCTAATGTATTTTCAGGCTCTGTTATTAGTGCACATATGATTAGGATGACTTAGTTTTAATGGTGAATATACCCTTTCAACATTAATGTTGGTAACATTTTGTACCTTGAACTCTGTTTGCCTGACACTACTCTAGCTTCTCCAGCTTTCTTCTACTTGCAGCCTACGTTGTATATCTTCTTTATTCTTTGATTTTCAGTATTTGTGTATGTGTACCTTCAAAGTCATTTATTTACAAACAGCATGCATTTGGATTGCTTTTAAAATCCATCATGGCAATTTCTGTCTCTTAATTGGAGTGTTTTATTAATTTATGTAACTGTGATTTTAGTATGGTTGGATTTAAGTCTACTAGCTTCTGTTTATTTTCTCTTTGTTCAATTCAGACTTTGTTACCTTTTTCCTCCTTTATTGTTTTTTCCTGAATTTACTGACTTCTTTTTAATATTCCATTTATGTTATAAACCCTACAACATGAATTCTGTTCAAATTATCTATTTTTAAAGAAATAAAGACATAAGGAAAAACTTTTTTTATATTTATCATAATATTACCATTCTTACAATCTTCATCTTTTGTGTAGATCTGTTTCTCTATTGCTATGTTTTTCCTTCAACCTGAATAACTTCCATTAGCATTTTTTTGGTAGTACATTTCTTCTCTACTAGTGACAAGTTTTCTCAGCTTGTGCTCATCTGGAAATGTCTTAATTTTGATTTTATCTTTGAAAAATATTTTCACTAGGTAACCTATTCTAGGTTGACAATTTTTTTTCCTTTGGTAATTTTAAGATTTCTTCCACTGTCTTTGGTTTGCATTGTTTCTGATGAGAAGTCAACTTTTATTTGTCTTCTTATTGCCCTGTTTAGGATGCATTCTATTTCTCAGTCTATGTGCTGGATAGATTTGTTTAACATTATGAAATGCTGTTTTAATCTAAATCTATGGTTTTCATAAAATTGGAAACTATTATAGTACCTCTATAGAAAACTTTGAGACTTACAATGAATAAAGGAAAAGGTGGACATTGACTGTGATCATGCAAACAGATTGCTTTTTAGTTATCTGAAAATTGGTTCCCTTAGCACGATCTGCTAGAGATAGGTTTGCATGATAGAACCAATGACATGCATTTGTCATACCTGGATTGACTAGCATATGTCCCTCAAGTCTGAAAGTCAGAGAATGCATGTCAGGAGGACTGCAGGTTATTTGCAGAATAACCATTATCCTGGTTGGTGCTGACAGCAATTCACCCTCTTGGAAGGAACATAGTTGCACTGCTTGTGAAGTGTTGCAGAGAAACCAGAGTATTTGCCAGAAATCACTGACAAGGAGCTGTGGCTATGGAATGATTTTTTACTATAGTTTGATGAAAGTGAAGATTTTAATTGGATGAGGTGGTATTCAGCTATTAGGCACATTCTTTGCTAGTATTATTTCAGAGTTTTATTAAGTGCCTTAATTAGGGCCACCAGCAATCCTGTCACTGTAATAAAATGCATACCGAATACTGATTTCAATTTTGCTATGTCCTATATTGAGAACTGGTACTAATTTGCCCTCCCTCTTTGTTTTGCAGATTTCCTAGGGATTCCATTAAAAAAATATTTCTAAGACCCTATATTTTGGGGGATCTTTTTTTTTCCACTGGGCTAATTATTTTGCATGCATTAACTCATTGAGTTTTCATAACTGAGGAAGTTTAGGCAAGTATATTTTCCAAAATCTCAGAGGGGGAACACTGAATTCCTACCCAAAGACCTCTGAATCTTCAAACTTGTTAATAATAACTAAGCTCCAACTTTCTGCAGCTTTTTGAATGTGGTACCCTTGTTTGATGTGTTTGATTGCATATGTGATTATAGCAACTGCACACTGCGTGCCTTCTGTGTGCCCACATGATTTCAGTGCAGCCGTGGTTATAAAGTGCTTCTGCTAGTGCTGCACGTTAAGCCTGCACTCTGAGTCTCTCTGCTTTGCTGCTCAAGGCTTTCTCCAAGGCAGAAGAGGCTGATCAACCACTATGTAGTGCCAACTAAGAAGTATGGAAAAGATGATGTCACTGGAAGCAACCCTCAACCAGTAGTGTAGAAGTCAGTAAATGCAGTTACCAGCCTCCCCAGGTTCTGGTGGAACAATTCTGAATCATGCTAGTCATGGTGTCTTTGAAGGTCCCCAATGGGACTGAGCCCTCTATTTGTCCACAATGCTAACCAGCCCATTACAGGTTCCCTTAACTGGATTTTCTCCTTTTCCTGCCTCTCTCCCCACTTCTTCACTTGTCTTGCCTGGGAATTTCTCCCAAATAAATGACTTGCATCCCCGCCCTCATCTCAGTCTGTGCTTTCAGAAGAACACAAACTAAGACAGTGGTTATTATATTTTACGAGCACTTGATTGTTAACTCTTGTGGTACATATCCTAAGCAATAATCCCTCTCTNCACTTCTTCACTTGTCTTGCCTGGGAATTTCTCCCAAATAAATGACTTGCATCCCCGCCCTCATCTCAGTCTGTGCTTTCAGAAGAACACAAACTAAGACAGTGGTTATTATATTTTACGAGCACTTGATTGTTAACTCTTGTGGTACATATCCTAAGCAATAATCCCTCTCTACTATTTACACTTAGTTACAAAGACCTATTGATTTTTTCTTCCAAATGTCACTTTCCTCTTTCCACAGCCCACCTCACAGTGGAGACCTTTATCATNCATAACGCCAGGATCACGCCCTGAGCCGAAGGCAGACGCTTAACCGCTGTGCCACCCAGGCGCCCCCCCTCTCTACTATTTACACTTAGTTACAAAGACCTATTGATTTTTCTTCCAAATGTCACTTTCCTCTTTCCACAGCCCACCTCACAGTGGAGACCTTTATCAGATTGTTTCTGAGGTATTGTGTTGGGCTTCTAGATGGCATACCCTCTCCTACCATCTAAGAGCTCTTACAGACTAATACCACATATATTTTCCTCCAGCGTTGGTTTAATCTGTCACTCCCCTGTTAAAATCCTACAACTGCCTGAGCAATTTATCAAGTCCAAATTCCTCTGCCCAAGTTCAGATGCATTTTCTTCACAAAATTCTCCAACCCTGATAA
Organism: Ailuropoda melanoleuca; assembly: GCF_002007445.2. Lineage (NCBI taxonomy): Eukaryota > Metazoa > Chordata > Mammalia > Carnivora > Ursidae > Ailuropoda > Ailuropoda melanoleuca. The sequence goes on along the minus strand of NC_048220.1, from coordinate 77,377,715 downwards.
GTTCTATTGATTATCCATGTCTCTGAATTCTTAGAACACCCATAATCTTGTCATAGAATTTAACGCACATTTGTTATCTCATATTATTGTCGTATTTTTATATGTTATCTTGGTCCACTAAACTATAGGCTCCTTGATGCCATAAACCATGCCATGTAGTTTTGCATTTTCCATAATCTAGCACAGTCATAGGCACAAAAGTGCTAGTCTAGAAATACTTCTCAACTGAATGAGAATTCATTCTTGGAGACTTCCTAAAGGGGGAAATATCTATCTGATTTTGCAGATATATATTAGGATAAAATTAGGAAGGTATTTTGATTTGCTTAGATTCTCAAAGGAAACAACAAATAAAGATCAGTCTTTTAACTTGCAGTTCTAGAAAATGACTGTTGCTATTCTAAGTGGCAAAAGTCAACTTCAGAAGAATGCAAGATTTGCATGTGCTTTTAAATCTAGAGTACCGTTAAATATTTGACCTCAAAGCAATGATAGAAAGGAAAATGAAAGCCTTCTCATGGACCCCCTGAGGGTTTTTACAACTTGCAGCAAATTATTTTTAGCCAGGATGTCACTATTGTTTTGTCTCATTTTAAAGACCTCTCTCAGTAAGTCTGTGGAACCCTATCTTGATTAATATAAGAGATTCTGGAGAGGGAATGATTTAAAATGATTTAAAAATGTGCATTTTTAAACATCTTCCCTAATATCCTGAGAGTTACATTTTCTTTTGGTTTAATATTTTTTCAAAATGTTAAGTTCTGTTAGGGGTTTATTTCTTTCTAGAAGCATATAAAATGCACTGTTTAAAACCAGATAATACTAAAGTGTAGAAAATTCTGGTATTTAAGATACTAATTTGCTATATTCAAGGGAGATATGTGTGTGGGTTTGCAGAAGATAGATGGAAGAAATACTTCTATAAAGTATCCGAAACTTGAAACTAAAAGATTTAATTCCCTTGGAATTATGTCCAGGTGTTTTTCCAGGCTGAACTTTTGTAATTACTTAAGTATGCTCCATAGCAAAGGTCCTAATAGAAGCATCTAAATCTTCCTGTGCAACCTCAGGAACAAAGATATTCTCTTAAAAACTTGATTGCTTTTCTATGGAAGCAGTTAGCTTTGATTTATATCGCTTCTGAAGGGAGCTTCGCTGAGGCTTTGAGTAATCCAATAAGGATCATATAATATACTCCCCTTTACATCTCATAGAGTTACTGTGTATGGAGCTCTTTGTTTATGATTCAGGAAATGGGCTAAAAGCTTCCTAGGTTCATCTCTGTTCACAGAATTTGTTCTTGGGGAAATAATGGCCTTTTGCATTTTAATAAGCAGTAAATCTCAGGTATTACAATGTTCCAGTAATAAGCTATCTTTGGCCGTGTGGGCCTTTCCCTGTTTTTGGAGTGCGTTCTTATTCAGCAGTTTAGATATGAAGAGAATTCTTATCTCATCACTATGTTTTATTTGAAGACGCTGCACTGAAGGATACCACCCACATTTCTGTCTGAAAATAGTCTGAGCCTCTTTCACAATTGCCTAAGAGGGATATGAAATATTAAGGGAAGCTTTATGAATGGCCAGAAGTTTTGCTGAACTTATGTAACTTTACCTAAAAAGGCAACTCGATGCTATTTTACTTGATTTCCTTTTAAAATATTGATTCCTTAATATTTATAGTTCGTCTAATATTTACTATAATGTTTTAGGTCCTGGGGATGAAACAAAAATGATTATAATAAAACCCCAACTTACAACTGCTTAAGAAAATCTTCATATGAATGCACTGCATAGAGTCTAACCAGGGTGGACCCTTTTTGCGTTTTGTGACATGGGTGCCCTTCTAAGTAGGTTCCATGGAGAATATATTTCTCTCAAGTGAAATATCTCCAAAAAGACCATATACATTAAAGCCCAACTATGTTCTTCAAACCTATGTTTCCTCAAACCTCTTCTGTTTGATCAATAAACCATCAAACAAGGGTGTGGCTTCTATCTTCAGAAACTTCTAATGGGAGTTTTCATTAGGATAGGGCTGTTTGTACCTGGCTCTTTGGCCTTACTCATATGACTTGACATGCCTACAGCAGATTGATGTTAGGGTCTTGATTGGTTTAATTTTATCTGATCAATTGCTTAACAATCAAATCAGTTGTGGTTAATTTGATGTTGTTATGCAGACGTGTCCCTCAATTTTAATTTAATAACTAGCTCTGTTTCTTTACAGCAAAACTTTCTCTAATATCATGTGATTAAATTAAAAAAATTTTTTCCTTAAAGAACATTTAGGCAGCTTAAGACCATGTAATAGGATGATAATTTAAAATGCAGTTAAAACATTCACAGAAAATATTCACAGAATAAGAAAGGGTACAGGAACATGTATTTTCCAGATACACTGAAAGGGATTGCCTGTTTCTCCTGCGGTTAGTATCTTCATAAGAACATGGAATTTAGAACTGTAGGAAATCTTTTAACTCTAGTCTGTTCTTCTTCTGTAACTACGATGGAGGCTCTTAGACAAAAAGTCATATGCCCAAGATAGAACCAGAGCTAGAAAATGGGCAACGGACTTTATTTATTTATTATTTATTTATTTATTTTAAAGGTTTTTATTTATTTATTTGACAGAGAGAGAGGCAGTGAGAGAGGGAACACAAGCAGGGGGAGTGGGAAAGGGAGAAGCAGGCTTCCCACTGAGCAGGGAGACCAATGCAGGGCTCAATCCCAGAACATTGGGATCATGATCTGAGCCGAAGGCAGATGCTTAACGACTGAGCCACCCAGGTGCCCCTAGCCAATGGACTTTAAATTTAGTCCAAAATAAATGTACTGAATTATTGTGTACACTGGGTGCTTACATTTTATTTCTGTGAGAAGTTTTCTTCTAAATATTAATATACCGGAATCAATATATACTGTGAATAGTAACATATTTTCCCCTCTGCCTCCCTTCTTTCCACAAGTATTTACTGAATGCCGCGAACACAGACAGGTGAAGTTTCAGTGCCAGGAAGCTTAACATGATGGTGAGAGAGGCAAGAAACAAAAAATGATTGAGCGAAATATGACATAGCCATAAATGTTATGCAGAAAGTTAAATTGGTTCATTTAAGGGAATACCTGGGTGGTGACTATAGACTGAGTGGTCTGGAAAGATGACTTCCTTAGTCACCTTAGGGTCTATAACAAATTACCACAGACTGGGTGGCTTAAACATCACACTCTTACTTCTCACAATTCTGGATGTCGGGATGGCCAAGATCAAGGTATCAGCAGATTACATGTGTGGTGAGAATCCTCTTCCTAGCTTGCAGATGGTGACTTCTTTTTGTATCGCACATGGCAGAGAAAGAGATAATTTCTCTGGTATCTCTTTTATATGAACACTAATCCCTTTATGAGGAGGCTCCATTCCCCTGACCTAGTTATCCCTCAAAGGACCCATCTTCGAATGTCATCACATTAGGGATTAGGGCTTCAACAAATGAATGTTGCGAGGATACAAACATTTAGTCCACAGCAATGACATTTACAATGAGATAAGTGAACGGAACTATATACATAGATTGGGACGGAGCAACCCACGGAGAAAGAAGGGCAAGGACAAAAAATTTGTGGTGGGTACAAACCTGGCATATTCAAGAAATGGGGGGAAACTAGTTTGCTTAGATTTGCACTGTCCAACAGAACTGTCTGCAATTACAGAAATCTCTGAGCTGTCCAATATGGTAGCCATTAACCACATGTGTCTGTTAGACACTTGGAATGTAACTAGAGTAAATGAGGAACTGAGCTTTAAATTTTATTCAAGTTTAATGGATTTAAATTGAAGTTGAAATGGCCACATGTATCTAGAGGCTACCATACTGGACAGCACAGATCTGGGGTATCGTGGGTAGGATGTAGGCAGTGTGGTGAGTCTGAAGGAGTGGACTAGAGGAATAGAGAGGGACTAGATCATATAGGTCTTTCTAAAACAAAGAGAGAAACTTAGCTGTTATTCAAAGTGGACTTGAAAATTATTGGATCTTTTAAGAAAGGCAGTGGCATGATCTGATCCTTTTTTCTTAAAAATGCCATTTCAGCTTCTGGGTAGCGAATATAGGTAGCAAGAATAGAGAGGGGGTTGTCATTATGCCACTGTAATAATCCCAGGGAAAGATGACAGTGGCTTGGATTAGAATTGGAACTTTTTAGAAATATCTTTTTAAATGTGGAACTTTAATACTTGACAGACTAATGAAGGGAAGAGAAGGAGAACAAAAAAGAGTCAGAGAAAATGCCTAGATTTTTATTTGAGCAACTGGGTGGATGATGGTGCCATTTACTAAGTGGGGACAATTAGGAGAAGAGCAAATATGAGGGGGTAATTAAGTTTTATTTATTTATTCTTTAATTTATATCCTTTTGGCCATATTAATATTGAGATGCCTCATACATCTAAATAGAGATGTTATATAAGGAACTGAATATACTATTATTCTAGTCTGGAGTTCTACCGAGGGAATAGGGCTAAAGATACAAGGAGTCATGATATATGTAACAATGTATATATGCCATACACACATATACACTCACAAAATCTGAAAAAAAAAACACAGAAAAGTAATGGAAATGCTCTTCCTATACAATAGATTATTTCAGCATAGCTGGTAAAGCAAGAACTGTTTGCAAATCAAAATAGCATTAATTATTAAAATAAATACCTTGACCACATGAATGAGGAAAATTCCTATTAAGAAAGACGGTGCTCTGTATGTAGAGAGATTTCTCAGCATCAGCAAGGAAATCTTTCCATGATATTGTGGTCATTTTTTGCCTTTTTCACCTCCCTCTCAATTTTTCAACCTAATTCCTGCATGTAGTATATTTGTATGGTACTTGAAATAATAAGGTTGCTAGAGACACTCCAATCACTCTATGTTGATTACGGCCAGTGCGGGTGTTCAGGGACTTTGCAAGTAGCCACCATAATCTCTTATCTAGACTATTGTGGTGGCATCCTGTTAGTTTCACCCTTCCTAAGTCGTCATCTTTTGCTAGCAAAGCAATGAACCAAGCTCTTCTCCTCCCTACGTAAGTTAGTATTACCAGTCCTAACTTTGCTAAACACTAGAAACCATTCAGGCACCAACATCAGGCTTTTGTGTGGAATTTTATTAAACATTTGAGGATGGATAAAGGAAGGCTACAGTTTAACACTACATTGCATGTTAGCTTTCTATGTTCTTACAAAGATACCTAGGCCTTCTCAGGGCCATTAGTCCTATGAAGTCCTGGACTTGGGCTAGGTGGTCAGCTGCATTTCTATGGGTTTAAGGATCATGCATATGTGTTAATGGGGTTCCTAGAAAGGAATGGACTATAGGAAGTAAGAAGAAACGGGGAAGTCAGAAGATGAAGGAATATCTCTTTAGGACATCTTGGAAGGCTTACGAAGCATTCATATAGAACATTTATTTAAAAATTTCTGATAGTGAGGTATTCTTTTCCTGGCAAAGTGAATAAGAATACATACATTTCTCATCCAGATTCTCTCTGACTTTGGAGCAACTAGCTAAACTTTTAAATAAAGAACGGCTTAATCATTATGACAGATCAGGTCTGAGAATCTAGGAAAAGCAGTATTCACATATTTTCATGCTCTCCTTGCTATCAGCAGTGGTAAAGTTGTGGCTAAATAAATGATGATATGTGGCAGGAAAAACCAAACAGCAGCCTCTGTATTTCCCTCAATTAGAGGTAGCTAGAAAACTCTTTAGTATGACAACACAGTTAGGTACCATTAACATACTCTCAAATTTATCCACTTCTTTTCTCTGTTATCACTCCAGCTCAGTCATCCCCTTCCTCTCTCTCCCTCCCTCTGTTCCATTCAGTCTCTCTTTCTTCCTTCTTCCCTCCCTCCCTCAGTCTCAGTCTCTCCCTCTCTCCTCCTCCCTCCCTCCCTCCCTCCCTCCTTTTTTCTTGGCCTCATTATGCCTACCACAGTCCCTGGTGCCAAACGGGTAGTCAATAAATGATTGCTGAATGAATGCATAAATCAAGGGTTTGTTTGTTTGTTTACAAAAGGCTATCATTATTCACAAGAAGATTACATCTTAGAAGACAGAAGCATGTGTAGGCACTTCACTGGTACAGTGTTTCTCAAACTTTAGTGAGCACAGAATCCCCTGGAGGGATTGTTGAAACTCACCCCCTGGGTGTCTGATACACTAGGTCAGGGTGTAGAATTCGTATTTTAACAACTTCCTTGGAAATGCAATGCATCATCCAAGGATGATGCTTTGAGAAGCACCGCCCTAGGATAATCTTCCCCACCTCAGTTTTTTTTTTTTTTTTTTAAAGATTTTATTTATTTATGTGACAGAGAGACAGCCAGCGAGAGAGGGAACACAGCAGGGGAGTGGGAGAGGAAGAAGCAGGCTCCCAGCGGAGGAGCGTGGGACTCGATCCCAGAACTCCGGGATCACGCCCTGAGCCCTGAGCCGAAGGCAGACGCTTAACCGCTGTGCCACCCAGGCGCCCCTCCCACCTCAGTCTTAATGCATATTCAGTTATGATACACTCTATCTACAATCCAAAATCTGTTACATAGTTAAGATAGGAGCAACTCTGAATCATTCCTGTAAATGTGTTGAGCATTCCTCAACTTTTGTTATACAGTGTTTTCCTCAAGAATTTCTTGAATTTTAAGATTATGCAAATATTCTGAAGAAAAGTCTGTCTAGGAATCATAACATTTCTTCGTAATGTTGCTCACAATGTAGGCTCTTGTTATATCCGGGCGATCCGGAAGGCAAAACGGAACTAAACAATAATCATTCTGTTCCAGTTGAGGAATAATTTTAAAGCCAGAAATGCCATATCTGTTGGATCTGGTCTTTTCTTTGGGGTAAAATCAATACCACTTTCTCATTTAGAATACTCAGTGCATGGAGATTAATTTAAATGTAATAGTACTTAAAATTTCTGCAGCCCTTTATCTAAAAGAAAAATATAAAAAGATTAGATAGGCCAGACACTATTTATGAACTGAAGCTTCTCCTTTAAGCTGTTTTAAATTACGCTTAGTTTATAAGTGACAGAAGACTTTAAATAGCTACCTAGGACCAAAAGCAAATGAAATAGTGGGGTATTAACCTGTACTTGTACTAAAATATTTTATAATCATTAGTAGCCAAGGTAATTCCCAGCTGACATTTATTAGAGGAATACCCAAGCCTCCCATGACTTGGCTTCTGACTCAGCTAGGCACATTATTACAACCTGCCTTCACTTTTGAATGGGAAACTACTCTTTGCTCAATGAGTCTCAAACTGTTGAATAGCATCCGTCCCTGGAGGACTTGCAGAAGCACAGATTTATGAGTCCCGCCTAGATGGGCCTCCGAAGTGGGACTTCTTACATGTACCCAGATGGTGGTAGTGCTGCTGCTGGGAAAATTGAGAGCCCTGTTGTAGGTGTTATTTGGGTAATTGTAAGGGGTCCAGCAGATCCAAGAAGATCCTATTTATCCTACTTATCCATAGCTAAAGAGAGAGTGAAGGTAATTTGTCTGGAAACCTAGAAGTTTGTTATTCTAAGAAGTTGTTTTATTCTTCCAGAACCAAACCTAAAGAAAAAAAAAAATCTTTCCTATCCTCATGTCTGGTGAGTACACATCTAACTTCTTGAAGTTGTGCTTTAATCAGTCTGTGCACCTCGGACCCTCCGCATATATGAGACAGTTCTCTTTGTATTGTGGCAAAATGGTAGCTGTTCTAATCTCCTTACATTCATTGCTTATAACATTTCAAGGTATTTCTTCTTGTTATAAACTCATAAACTTCTAGTTGTTTTTTTTTTTTTTTTAATGTGTTAGAAAGTCTATGTTGACATAAACAAATCATCAAGAGAATTTTGGACTGGGAGATTTACTGTGACAAGCAGATCATTTCAGTACACTTTTGGTCCCTAGTTCACTGGTAAATGGTTTTAGGACTAAGAAGATTGATTAGTTGACTTAAGTGCACTGAGGTAAGTGTAAACTTATCTTAGGACAAAGGCCAAATGGAAAAGCTAATTTCAATTAGGATGAAAAGAAGAAAATTAAGAAAACAACAACAATGAAAATTGTCAACGCTAAATTGGCGTCAGAATCTTTCTAAACTTTAAGGCTGCCTACAGTTTTACTTTGTTGTGATACTCAGCAACTTAAGTGCCACTTGAATTTCTTTCATTATTAGTGGCCTAGATCTCAGGTACTCCCTTCCTTTTTTTTTTTTTTTTTTAAGATTTTTTATTTGTTTATTTGACAGAGATAGACAGCCAGCGAGAGAGGGAACACAAGCAGGGGGGGTGGGAGAGGAAGAAGCAGGCTCCCAGCGGAGGAGCCTGATGTGGGGCTCGATCCCATAACGCTGGGATCACGCCCTGAGCCAAAGGCAGACGCTTAACGACTGCGCCACCCAGGCACCGCCAGGTACTCCCTTTCTAAGTAAAACGTTCCTTGTGGGTATTCTCTCTGGCTAATTCTCCTACTTGACATTATTTAGTGTAAACAGCATTTAGTGAAATTTTTAGTGTAAATGGGTGTCATTTTTCTTCCCAGGTGGTGGGTGGATAGGCAGCTGTCTCTGTACAAGGAAGGACTGAGGAAAGGTGTCAGGTTGGAGAATATCCAAAGTACAGGTACCTCATATTCAGGCTTTCCCCTCCTATAGCTTGTATTGGTTCAGGCATATTCATGAACAATTCATGATTTTCCATAGTTTAGTTTTTCCTTAGTTTATTACAGCACTGTTTTTTAAAGTTACATGTTTTATCTGCAATAAAAAAATAATATATGTATATATAAATATATCTTTTTTTCTGGAGAGAGAGGCAGGGGCGGGGGGAGAGAAAATGTAGCTTTTCTTTCCCTGGATGCATAGGCTTACTTCTGTTCCTTTGATAGCCATAGTGATTGTGATTTGCTGGATTGCTGTAGGATTTGTTGTTGTTGTTTCGTTTTCCATTCTGCAGTTTGGAATCTTTGCAAGTACTGATATTCTGCAGTTTTTGCAGTATCTACAATAAGTTTATTCCCTGAGGTTAAAAAGTATATTTGGTGGCTGGCTGGTTAGAGAGAACGAGACAAAGTGGGAACTCTAGAAAAGAAAAGAAAGCATCTTGGGAAATCATGTTTTAGCTTGTCCTCTCATTAGAGAAGTATCTGTATTGCTATGCATGTATCATTTTTGGTGCTGTACATATGTGAAATATATGATTTGATTTATTAATTTCATATGGAAAAATAAAGCTTAAATAGTGAAATTATTTCTAGCATATATCCAACTGAAAAACTAGTTATGGATCATTATGAGACTATCTTATGTTTCTAGGATACTAGGAAGCTCAGTTTTTTTGTTTTTTCTAAATTTTGATTTTAAAATTTTATTTGTGATTATTACTTCTTTGCAGGTTTTCATTAAGTCCCACAAAGTCATTAGGTGAAGAAATGTGTTATCTTGACAGTTTGAAAAAATAGCCCTTTAGAGAGCCTGTCTAGCCAAAAGACACAGTGGTTTTGTCATCTTGTAAGGAAAACCACGTTTGTGCTCTTGCTAATGTTTATCAAGGTATATAGCAATCTGATTATTGAAAGTCACATTGAATAGCTTCCTCTAAGCCACAGGTTTTCCTGAAATGTACAGAAAATTGCTTCTCCTCTTCTTTTTATGTTAATTACACTGTTTAAAAAATATCTCCACATTTTTTTTCCATTCCCACTTTATGGAGTCAAAGATGTGACTAAGTGCCCCTGAAACTGGTGTTGAACCTATGACAAGCTTCAGTTCTATGCTACCTTTTTCTATTTCCTTCATTTTTTATTTGCAAAATATCCAAAGTATACTTTTCAAAAACAGTAGCATTGTCAGTCAGAGAAAAAGTATTATTGCATGTGACTGATCCCTCTTCTGTCTGAACAAACAGAGTTTGGGTGTCAATAATTACCCTTATGGGGGCGCCTGGGTGGCACAGCGGTTGGGCATCTGCCTTCGGCTCAGGGCGTGATCCCGGCGTTATGGGATCGAGCCCCACATAAGGCTCCTCCGCTATGAACCTGCTTCTTCCTCTCCCACTCCCCCTGCTTGTGTTCCCTCTCTCCCTGGCTGTCTCTATCTCTGTCGAATAAATAAATAAAATCTTTAAAAAAAAATAATTACCCTTATGAAATGCCTGAGGTTAATGGCATACTGTTTCTGCAAACAAGAGGGAAAAAAAAAATCTTATTCTTAGCTACAGGGAACTTCTTTAAACCAAGTCCAGAGAACTTCCCCAAGAGCCCAGCTGGCTAGACTATATAGAATTAGGTTTAAAAGTAAATTTTGCTTCTTTTCTGAAAAAAAAAAAGAAAAACTGCTTGTAGGAATTCAGCTAATAATCTGCACTAAAGCAATCAGTCACCTAAACAAGAGCCTCACCATTTTTTGTTTTTTTAGCTAAGGGTAGGAAAATCTGTTGCAGAGATGTTATAAAATTTTAAGTAAATCATATGATTTATACTGAAATAAAACCTGGACATTCCTACTTTATCTGTATATGTAATTTTGTCTTTATCAGATCATTTTGGATTCCTTTTCTTCAGTAATTATAATGATAGGTTGTTAACTGCCATAAAACTGCTGTTTTCAGACTATTTGCCACTCTAGAACAATCTCTTTTTGAATGGAAGCAATGAGAGGAAACTCAAAGAAGATAGTTCTTTTTGTCTCCAAGGTAATAGCAGGTGCCAGGGTTCAACATATGTTTCAGTGGGAAGTTTGAGTAGCTTGTCTATTAAATTGTGAAATTTGCTTATAGTTCCCCTTGTGTATGGTGACATTCCCTTCAGAGAATACCAGTGATCATTTCTTCTCTTTTTCTGATTGATTGATTGAATGCTCTGAGCTAATTATCACCATACAAAGGAAACAGCAGATTTGTCTTAAGTGTTACTGATAAATTTATTTTTCTTTTAACACTCCTTTGAAGAAGCACGAGGATGAACATTTTAGAATGACAAATGCTAGCAATGTGGTCATCTGATGCTAGCAATTGCTTTTTGCAATTCTGAACTCACCCTCTTTACTGTGTGGTTGCCAGATTCTTGGAAATGCCTTCCTGAGTACACCCAGTTTGGATTAGTTTTCATTGTTACACTCGTTGAGTTGATTTTTTTAGAGCAAATTTTTTGAACAAATTTGCAAAATTAGAAGCTTTGAAAGACCATACAATTTAAATCATGTCATTTTAATAGAGCTTATTATTATTATTATTACTATTATTTTGATGCAGGTATCTAGAACATTCCAATAGATTGAATTTGGAAAGGAAAGCCATTATGTCATGGAAAATTTAAAGGTTAAGAAATTATGACAAGTGGGAAGAAATGACTGAGAAGCAGGAAGAACTAATGAGGCCATCATCCCACTGACTGTGACTCCCAGTAAAGAGCAAAGACGAAACCAAACTCTTGGAAAGTCACTACACTAAAAATAATAATGGACTTCCCTGGCCCAAGAAAATAATGAAAATTAGCATATTATATATAAAATAGTGTCCTTATTGTTCCTTGTTTGTTCACACAAATAACTGGAGCCGTGCTTACTAAAGTTTATATCGTGTTTTGTTTTGCTTTGTTTAGTTTTGTTTGTGGAGGACCAAGAGCTCTGAGAATGACCTTATGAATATCATTACTAAAGTTCTGCAGGCCAGACTAAAGGAACACGGGCAGATGGTGTTCTAACCATTTGGAGGTTTTTCCCTGTTTTTGGGGGGTTATGTATAAAATGTTTATGCACCAGCCTTCTACACCAGTGTGTAATCTCCCCTGAGGCAGTCACTGATCTGTTTCACCTTTATGTCCTACTGCCATGCAACCAGACATGCCTCGTACACAGAAAATGTGGAATAATTACACCCTGAATTGAAGTCATTGTGCCTAATCTATTTATAGAGAACAGAAGTAAGCGACGACAATTCATCAAAGCCAAGTAGCTAGTGAAGAGTTTGATCTTATTCACTTATTTACATTTGATTAATAAATACTTCAAAACACATGTGGTCATCATATGTAGAAACATCTAAATTTGAAGTGACTAGCTAGTTTTTTAACTTCAGTCAGGAAAAGGCGTGTTCCTGACAATCCTTCTGCAGCTGTGGAACAGAGGAAAGTCATGCCACTTATTTTTGTATAGAACAAAAATCTAACTTGTGATCTAAGATTTTCATTAGTGCAGTGAAGAAAATTGCTGAAGAGAATGTAGCCAAAGGCCTTCCTAATGCGCAGTGGCTTTTCCCCCTCTTCTGTGTCTTATGCCAATCACTTTATTATATGCATATATTATATGCATATNCTAACTTGTGATCTAAGATTTTCATTAGTGCAGTGAAGAAAATTGCTGAAGAGAATGTAGCCAAAGGCCTTCGTAATGCGCAGTGGCTCTTCCCCCTCTTCTGTGTCTTATGCCAATCACTTTATTATTACTCATATTATACCTATATGCATATACAGTTTTGATGTCAGCTATTGGTGGTATTTAGGGCATTACAGGGTTTGGCAACTCTATGAGGGCAGGCACCATAAATTATTCCTCATTGTATTTTATGCAGCATCCATTGGATTGCTTTGCGCATAGAAGTTTCTCACATATTCGTTGATTGAATACGTATTACCCATTGGAAGGTATGTTCATTAGAAGCAGCACTGGGAAGTAGTTAAGACTATGGACTGGAGAATTAGATCACTACCGAGTTGGAATCCTGGTTTCATCAGATGTGATGTTTGCAACCTTGAGTTCATCACAAAACCTCTTCTAAGCTCATGAACTGATAAGGAATAAAGAACACAATGCAGGTAAGTCTTAGAGCTGCACCTGGCTCATAGTGCTTCCTACATGTTAGTTTTTGTTCTGCATTTCCTATTATAAGTCTTGTCTTCAGGCTAAACAAGTTGCACTGACGAAATTTTTTGAAAATCTGAGATTTTAACTTCCTTCTAGATTCCCATGNAGAGCTGCACCTGGCTCATAGTGCTTCCTACATGTTAGTTTTTGTTCTGCATTTCCTATTATAAGTCTTGTCATCAGGCTAAACAAGTTACACTGATGAAATTTTTTGAAAATCTGAGATTTTAACTTCCTTCTAGATTCCCATAACAATGTAAAACTTTGGATACCTTTTATCTTCACATCAATATTTTCAGTAGGATGGGTACTGTTATCTAGGTATGTTCTTTTCATTCTTCTCTACTTGATGTTACTTTTCATTTGATGTGGGGTGGAGTTTCAGAAGAATTAAAAATTTTGTTTATCATTTAGATATTCTGGTAGTATTTTAATGTCACTGTTTTTANGTAGGAATTCAGCTAATAATCTGCACTAAAGCAATCAGTCACCTAAACAAGAGCCTCACCATTTTTTGTTTTTTTAGCTAAGGGTAGGAAAATCTGTTGCAGAGATGTTATAAAATTTTAAGTAAATCATATGATTTATACTGAAATAAAACCTGGACATTCCTACTTTATCTGTATATGTAATTTTGTCTTTATCAGATCATTTTGGATTCCTTTTCTTCAGTAATTATAATGATAGGTTGTTAACTGCCATAAAACTGCTGTTTTCAGACTATTTGCCACTCTAGAACAATCTCTTTTTGAATGGAAGCAATGAGAGGAAACTCAAAGAAGATAGTTCTTTTTGTCTCCAAGGTAATAGCAGGTGCCAGGGTTCAACATATGTTTCAGTGGGAAGTTTGAGTAGCTTGTCTATTAAATTGTGAAATTTGCTTATAGTTCCCCTTGTGTATGGTGACATTCCCTTCAGAGAATACCAGTGATCATTTCTTCTCTTTTTCTGATTGATTGATTGAATGCTCTGAGCTAATTATCACCATACAAAGGAAACAGCAGATTTGTCTTAAGTGTTACTGATAAATTTATTTTTCTTTTAACACTCCTTTGAAGAAGCACGAGGATGAACATTTTAGAATGACAAATGCTAGCAATGTGGTCATCTGATGCTAGCAATTGCTTTTTGCAATTCTGAACTCACCCTCTTTACTGTGTGGTTGCCAGATTCTTGGAAATGCCTTCCTGAGTACACCCAGTTTGGATTAGTTTTCATTGTTACACTCGTTGAGTTGATTTTTTTAGAGCAAATTTTTTGAACAAATTTGCAAAATTAGAAGCTTTGAAAGACCATACAATTTAAATCATGTCATTTTAATAGAGCTTATTATTATTATTATTACTATTATTTTGATGCAGGTATCTAGAACATTCCAATAGATTGAATTTGGAAAGGAAAGCCATTATGTCATGGAAAATTTAAAGGTTAAGAAATTATGACAAGTGGGAAGAAATGACTGAGAAGCAGGAAGAACTAATGAGGCCATCATCCCACTGACTGTGACTCCCAGTAAAGAGCAAAGACGAAACCAAACTCTTGGAAAGTCACTACACTAAAAATAATAATGGACTTCCCTGGCCCAAGAAAATAATGAAAATTAGCATATTATATATAAAATAGTGTCCTTATTGTTCCTTGTTTGTTCACACAAATAACTGGAGCCGTGCTTACTAAAGTTTATATCGTGTTTTGTTTTGCTTTGTTTAGTTTTGTTTGTGGAGGACCAAGAGCTCTGAGAATGACCTTATGAATATCATTACTAAAGTTCTGCAGGCCAGACTAAAGGAACACGGGCAGATGGTGTTCTAACCATTTGGAGGTTTTTCCCTGTTTTTGGGGGGTTATGTATAAAATGTTTATGCACCAGCCTTCTACACCAGTGTGTAATCTCCCCTGAGGCAGTCACTGATCTGTTTCACCTTTATGTCCTACTGCCATGCAACCAGACATGCCTCGTACACAGAAAATGTGGAATAATTACACCCTGAATTGAAGTCATTGTGCCTAATCTATTTATAGAGAACAGAAGTAAGCGACGACAATTCATCAAAGCCAAGTAGCTAGTGAAGAGTTTGATCTTATTCACTTATTTACATTTGATTAATAAATACTTCAAAACACATGTGGTCATCATATGTAGAAACATCTAAATTTGAAGTGACTAGCTAGTTTTTTAACTTCAGTCAGGAAAAGGCGTGTTCCTGACAATCCTTCTGCAGCTGTGGAACAGAGGAAAGTCATGCCACTTATTTTTGTATAGAACAAAAATCTAACTTGTGATCTAAGATTTTCATTAGTGCAGTGAAGAAAATTGCTGAAGAGAATGTAGCCAAAGGCCTTCCTAATGCGCAGTGGCTTTTCCCCCTCTTCTGTGTCTTATGCCAATCACTTTATTATATGCATATATTATATGCATATTATATGCATATACAGTTTTGATGTCAGCTATTGGTGGTATTTAGGGCATTACAGGGTTTGGCAACTCTATGANGTAATGCGCAGTGGCTCTTCCCCCTCTTCTGTGTCTTATGCCAATCACTTTATTATTACTCATATTATACCTATATGCATATACAGTTTTGATGTCAGCTATTGGTGGTATTTAGGGCATTACAGGGTTTGGCAACTCTATGAGGACAGGCACCATAAATTATTCCTCATTGTATTTTATGCAGCATCCATTGGATTGCTTTGCGCATAGAAGTTTCTCACATATTCGTTGATTGAATACGTATTACCCATTGGAAGGTATGTTCATTAGAAGCAGCACTGGGAAGTAGTTAAGACTATGGACTGGAGAATTAGATCACTACCGAGTTGGAATCCTGGTTTCATCAGATGTGATGTTTGCAACCTTGAGTTCATCACAAAACCTCTTCTAAGCTCATGAACTGATAAGGAATAAAGAACACAATGCAGGTAAGTCTTAGAGCTGCACCTGGCTCATAGTGCTTCCTACATGTTAGTTTTTGTTCTGCATTTCCTATTATAAGTCTTGTCTTCAGGCTAAACAAGTTGCACTGACGAAATTTTTTGAAAATCTGAGATTTTAACTTCCTTCTAGATTCCCATGATAACAATGTAAAACTTTGGATACCTTTTATCTTCACATCAATATTTTCAGTAGGATGGGTACTGTTATCTANATCAGGCTAAACAAGTTACACTGATGAAATTTTTTGAAAATCTGAGATTTTAACTTCCTTCTAGATTCCCATAACAATGTAAAACTTTGGATACCTTTTATCTTCACATCAATATTTTCAGTAGGATGGGTACTGTTATCTAGGTATGTTCTTTTCATTCTTCTCTACTTGATGTTACTTTTCATTTGATGTGGGGTGGAGTTTCAGAAGAATTAAAAATTTTGTTTATCATTTAGATATTCTGGTAGTATTTTAATGTCACTGTTTTTAATTAAAGAAGTGTCAAAATCTTGTCTACAATGCATATTGATAAATACCAGAGGGATTTTGCTGGTACTCAGCGTTACAGTTAGGGAATAGAGTATGCCGAGGTGAAGCTTTGTCAATCATCTCCTTTTTATGAAGTTCTTGAAGAAACTTAGCACATAAGGAATAAGGACAAATGAGATGGCATGGGCTGTTGTATGTGGGCTGGCCAACAGTCTGAACCTCCCAAGCTGAGCTCTCTGGTCAGCTGTGTCAGGGGATCTGTCTCAGGTTCATGACCCTAAGTCTTCTCTTTAACACTTTGCTTATGCAACTTCTCACTCAGCTGCTGAGTTCACATCAATGAGAACTTCCAAGAGACCAAGTCTCCACATGAGAAGGAAGAAAGCATGAGAGGCCTTGAGGGGCCTTGGCATTATTTACCAACCCCACTCTCAGGATGCCTGTGGGTTTTTGCCTACCAGTAAATGCTGTGAAACAGTGTCCTAGATGTGACCAACCAGATTAATTTTTCCTCCTCTGAGGCAGGGGAAAGGAGATGGGAAAAGAAGAAGATACCTCTCATTAAGAAGTGAAAAGGCAAATTTTTCTTCTGAAACGTGTTCTCTTAAAGACATCAATCCTAGTTTTATTATTTTTTATTCTTTTACTTTTTTTTGAGAGAGCAAGTATGTGAGCTGGGGCCAGNAATTTTTCCTCCTCTGAGGCAGGGGAAGGGAGATGGGAAAAGAAGAAGATACCTCTCATTAAGAAGTGAAAAGGCAAATTTTTCTTCCCAGTAGAGGCTGAAACGTGTTCTCTTGAAGAGATCAATCCTAGTTTTATTATTTTTTATTCTTTTACTTTTTTTTGAGAGAGCAAGTATGTGAGCTGGGGCCAGTGGCAGAAGGAGAGGGAGAGAGAGAATCTTAAGCAGTCTTCATGCCCAGCACAGAGCCCAACTCGGGGTTTGATCTCATCACCCTGAGATCATGACCTGTACTGAAGTCAAGAGTTGGACGCTTAACTAACTGAGCCACTAAGGTGCCCCTCAATCCTGGTTTTAGACATGACGTAGTTTAATGCATGGATGTTTGCATCATTACTGACATATAATGGCCAAAACAAGAGAATGCACTTTAAAGAAATTGTAAAGAATTAAACCCTCTTTTTAATTTCTGATATCTAAATATTCTTAATACTGACCTTACTACTTTGTACATTTATTTTCTTTGCTATTAATTTGTACAGTACTGAATTCCTCTGTCAACAGAAAACACTTTAATAATCTTACATTATTTATAAATAACTTTCTGTATTTTTAAACATATAGTGCATGTTCTAAAGTGGGGATTTTTATGTATCTTTAGAAACTCTAATAAAACATTTCTCAATTTTGGGTCATAGCCTTTCTGGTTCATTTGTTTATTTTTAAATTCTGTTTATTTTAGGGCACTAGAGAAACTAGATCTATTTAATTGTGCCCCCGAATCCTTTAATTTGTAGCTGTAGGACCCCTAGCTTTATAGTAGCTGATAATTAGAGGAAAATTTAGTATTAACTAGTTGAGGTAGTTCTGATAAATATTATTTCTTGTTCTTAGTGTGGAAATGTGGATTTCATGGTTCTATATATATATATTAATATAATAATAAAATAACTGCAGGAATATTTAATTATCAGGTGAGAAGTCATGATATTATGGATTTTTTATGTATAATAATGGAAGTGTAGTGATCGTGTTGGTGGTAATAGCAATAAATAATAAAATAAAATAAAATAAAANATAAAATAAAATAAAATAAAATAATAAAATAAAATAAAAAAGCCCAAAGGGCAGATGATTGCAGAAGGAAAATAATATTTATTTTACCAACTTCCAGGTGCTAAATTGATCAAATTATGCATGTTATCTTATTTAACTCTGAAACTAACTTTGTACTATTGCTATACATTATAGGGAAAAAATTTTATTTAGACACAGGATGGATAGTTTGTTCAAGATCATTCAGTGAATAAGGTAGTAGAAAATGAATTTTAACCCAAGGTTGTCAGGCTTCAAAGTGTTTTTTTTTTTTTTTTTTTTTTTAGTGTTTTCTCTGTGCTTAAAGATTAACACCAATGTAACTTAAGCAGTGGGCTTTTTCTTCCTTTGAGATGGGAATCTTTCTACTATCTTGTGAAGAAAATTGGGCTAGCCAACTGATGAGGCCATGGGGAAAGAAAGGCCTTAGGTGTTCTAATCAAGCTATCACAACCATTCTAGCTGAGGTCCCAAACATGTCAGTGAAACCATCCTGTCCTATTGAAGATAGACCAAAAGATCAGCCTAGCCAATCTAAAAAGTTATGGAAATACAAAGAAATAATTATTCTTTATTGTTTTAAGTAACTAAATTTAGGATGATTTGTTATGCAGTATAGGCTGACTGATACACATGAAGTCGTTTGTGAAATGAAAAGTGGGAGAGAAGTTACAAAGAATGTCTTAGAATTCTTAACTGGAAAGAATTGGAACAATGTGTTAAAGTGAAAGAGGACTGTTAACTTCAAATTCTAGTACAGCAACCAAGCAGTACATGGTATGTATCATGTACTGTGCTAATTTATTTTTTAACGCACATGATCACTTTTAGCTCTTACCGCTATCTCATGAGGAGGATATTATTTATCTCTATTTTACAGATGACTAAACCAAGATTCAGAATAGTTAAGTAACTTATCCAAGGTCATGACACTTACTAAGTAGCAATGCCAGGGTTTGAAATCTCACGGGACTATTTGAAAGTCTTCTATTTAGCTTTCAAGTAGCCTTAAGATAGAAGTCATGGAAGAGTGGAAGAAGTGATATGAAGAGAGGAAGTTCACAGGCAGATTTGCTTGGCTAAAGCTGTCCACTCAAATTATGAGAACCTGTCACTTTCTGATAGGGCAGCCTTACCTCTTTGTTAAAAATGATGGATTGGTAGGAAATATCCTGTGGTAAAGTTCAAGAAGATTATAGGATTAGTTTAGAAAGGGGAAAAAAGTTAAATGGAGAAGGAAAGTAAATGAGAGAAGAATATTGAAAAAAATCCATGTGACAATTCTTGGCTGGGTCTAGTAGCCAGCCTAAGAAGTGGAGAGGCATGTGAAATGTGTTTGTGACAGTCTGAACCCAGGATTTAAGAGAGGAGAGAGCCATGGTTGGCAGATAATTTAAAAAATGAAGAATCTCAGCCTTACTCTTATAACAGACTCTTCATCAGCCTGGATACCTTGTCTAAGGCCATTTATATTCTCCTTGTGCCTGATAGACTTAAACTAATTTTGAGTAGCTTATTATGAGCAGATGTTCATGTCATATATTAGCTATGATAAATTCACTTTTTCCCTCTTTCTCTTCTATTTTGGATGAATTGAAAACAGTATTGACAAGGTTTAACTTAAGTTTATAGCACACAAACTGCTACAGTTTTGCACATGGTATTATTTGAATTATGCAGTTAGGAGGAGGCAGTGGTATAAGCATCTCAAATCAAACCTTGCTCACAGGAGGGAATAAAACCATCAGGAGCAACATGTTTGAATCATGAGTATCTTAATGTGTGTGTAATGACGGTGGTCTTCTCCAACAAACAAAGTGTATGTAGATCTTCTCTTAACCAAAGAGTAATATGGCACAAACAAATTAAAAGTGCTGTCACATGACTTCACAGTCAAGTAACCAGAATATAATTAGTTTGATTTCATCTGGAAAGCAAATTCATTATTGCCAAGACAGTGATTCAGTGCTCTATGCTAAATGAACTCGATGGGGATGTTTAACAGTCAATTTGCACCTTGTGTTTCTTAAAAAAAAAAAAAATTAAACTACAGTTATGAGGAAACTCTTTAAGATTTCAAAACTGAATGGGAAATCTTGGTATAAGAGCAAATAAATAGAAGCGTTCTCTAGTCATAGCAAGAATTAGCTGAACACTTATGCCATGGAAAGTAACTCTGTCTCTGGAGCAGATTTATGTCTGTCATCCCTGGTTCACAATCTTCCTTGCTACATTTAAGATACTAATGATTTGGATACCATGTGGAATAACTTAATGAACTACACATGTTTAATGGAAACACTTTCATTACCAGTCTTAATCTATTTCAGAATCTCTTATAGAAACTCTCCACTATCAAACCATTTTCTGTGAAAATATATTGAAAAATCCAATAAAACTCCAGATATTTATTTTGCCTTCTTAGAACATAACAATAAAAATGTATTAAATTTGTATAACTCTTTACATTTTTATTGGCCTTCCATCATGTTGGTTCATTTGCTCTCCATTCTATTGGGGTGACCTAGGTGGGGCAGATGAAATTACACCCATGTTACATATAAGGTGACTGAGTCTCAGAGACATAAAGTCCCCTATTTATGGTCACTCTGCTAACAAAAAATGAAATGAGGAATAGAAGACAAATTCTCTAGCTTTGAGAGAAAAATCTCTTTATAAATCTGTACGTTGTTTGTTCCCTGTAGTATTAAATATGTTTTTTACTCACCTAGTGAAAATTACCTAAAGCCTCTATGAAAGGGACATCTAAAAATCTGAGACTGACAATAGCTAAGAATAGTTTAAAGCAAGAAGTGTATATATTTCCTGAAATGTAGCTAAATCTATAGCTTTAATACCAAGCATATATTGCAGTATCACTCCAAAACAATTCCCATGTAAGTTTGATTTCCATTTTTAAAAATTACAGGTTCTAGGGATTTGGGGGTTTGTTTACTAAGGGCAAAGGCAAATGTAAAGATCTACAAGATAGGCCTGTAAATCTCGTGAGTAAAGCCTTTTGTCGATTTCATTGCTAGCCCATCACATTCCCATCAGTCGGGTATTTTAAAGAAGATAAATAAAAAGTAATCTATGACTAACAATAACTTTGAACTGGGCAAGAAGCCACATTTCATGTAAGTAATTTAAGTGATTTGAATTCGAAGACACAATAAAATAAAGACAACAAATATTGGGGCAGTTTGACTAGCAGATGCTGTATATTAATGTTTTCAGATTTCCCAAGGCATCATTGGTGTGATTCCCACTGACTTGAATAGAAGTTGCATGTATAAAGTAAGAATTCTATAAAAATTGATAGTGAACTATGATAACATTATAGTTCTGCCAACTGAATAAAATACATGTGACTGTGTTCAGCTTAAACTCAGAAAAACACATTCTGAAGAAAACACTAACTGAAATTGTTCTGTGGTGGTGTTCCTTTATTTGGTTACTAACAGTTTATATATACTAGACTAGGAGAGTATTTCAGACAATTAGACACAGAAGTAGATATAATATTTTTGAGAATTTGAGAATTCTCCAACATTTATAAAGATTCACACTAGCGCTAGCTACAATGTGACTTAACGATATATATTAGCATTCATTTTTCTTTTGTGTTCTATAATAAATGATACTGAGTTTAGTTTATACCTAGAAAAAATTACCAGGTTACCCAGACATGCTGAATTAAAATTTCTAGAGGTGACACTGGGAGATTTTTATTTAAAAAAAATTGTTTCTATGGGATTCTCATAATTAGCTTGTTTTGGAGGTTCATTGGAAGTTATTTTACTGGCAATTTTCTATTCTTGATCTTGGCTCCCCATTTTTCTCCCCTAGAAAATTTTTATAAATTACCTTTTAAATACCCCATTTTCATTCATAATTCCCATTCCTTTCTGTTCCCCTCTTTTTTGTTAATTATAGTTTCCTCAAGGCTCTTAAGTTTTCTTTAAATATCCACCTCCTGTCTGACCATTCTCACTCTCATTCTGTCTCTTTCTCATCTCACTTTCATTGCAACATTGAGTTTTCTTTTCCTTTTTTTTAAGGTTTTATTTATTTATTGGACAGAGAGAGACACCGTGAGAGAGGGAACACTAGCAGGGGGAGTGGGAGAAGGAGAAGGAGGCCTCCCGCTGAGCAGGGAGCCCAATGCAGGGCTCGATCCCAGGACCCTGGGGTCATGACCTGAGCTGAAGGCAGATGCCCAACGACTGAGCCACCCAGGTGCCCCAACATTGAGTTTTCTAAGCGTCCTTATAAGAACCATTCAGACTTTCTAGTTTCAATGTAAACACTGTAACTTGAGTGTGCTCAAGCAACTAGAGGCAAGAAACAGCAAGGCCCAAAGTCAAATTTTTGGGAACTATTCCTAAGTGAATAAAAATATGCAAAATGATTCATTCAGTCATCCACGTATCCCACAAATGTTTATGGGCTTATGTATCTTGGTGTTGTGCTGCATTCTGGGGATTAATTGATGAACTTAATTCCTGCTCCCATGGGAATGCCATTCCAATAGGAAAGACAAAAAAAATTAATTAAGCAAACAAATAATCTGAGATAGTGATAAGTTCTTTGAAAAAATACAAGCAAAGTAAGATGTTTATCTCAGCACAACTGAAATGTTTGGCTAAATTATTGTAAATCAAACTGAGGAATATCACTCAGTCATTTATAGATTGCTATCAAGATTTTGCCACTAAACATGGAAAATACTTATGATGCAATATTTAGTGAGAAATATAGGATAAAGAAAGGTATGCCATTATGTCTCTGGAAAGCATGTAGAGAAGAAATCAACATTGGAAGAGAATCCATTCTTGAGATCATGCTATTTTTATGATTACAATGTTACTTTGTATTAATTTATTAAAAAGCATGAAATGTAAATGAACCACGGGAGACTATGGACTCCGGGGAACAAACTGAGGTTGGGGGTGGGGGATGGAATAGCCCGGGGAGGGGGATTAAGCACTGGGTGTTATATGGGAACGATGAATCATGGAACACTGCATCAAAAAGGAATGATGTACTACTGTATGGTGACTAACAAATCATAATAAAAAAATATAAAAAACAAAACAAAGCAAAAAAACCAATAAAAAGCATAAAATGTGAATAAAGAGGTTATCTGATGTCCTGTTAAGCAAAGAATTCTATTACCTGGCCCACCTCTCATCTACTGCACTTGATTTTTCGTAACGGTAAATGTGAGGTTATAAAGTACATTTGAGTCATCAAAGAAAAGATGATAATTTACTTCAGCCTAATTTCTGCGCTAAGTATATTTTATTGTGGTTTAATTTTTCATAATCAGTGATATATACATGGAATTAAGTAGGGTAATAATCTATTAACCAGAATATTTGATCAACCAGAACACATCATTTCCTGATACCCTAGATAAGAGAGTTATTTATAGGCAAAAACAAATAAATTAAACCTCAACTCAAAACTGCTTTTTGTTACTTTTCAATTTCTTAGAGGATGTTGGTTACTGAATCAGAATCCTGCAAAGTTATCTTGAGAGCCTAGAAATTTGTTTCCTCATTTTACTTCCAAGTTATTGAGTGCCTGCTCTTTTCCTGTCATTAGATATTGGGGATTGGGAATTGTTAAATATCTCTTATTTTTTTTTTGTCTGATTGTATACGAGTCATTCAAAACATACAGTGTTTGTGCAGAACTATCATATCAATGATTATAAGATGCATTGTTGAATTAAATACATCTGCAGTGCAGAAAAAGAAATAACGGTATTAAATATGTATATTGTGATTTTTAGTTACATCTCAATTAAAAAAATTAAAATGTTAAATGTGCCTTAGGATGAAAGGTATATGGTACATCTTCTGGAGAGGGTTCAAAAATTTACCTGCAGGTGACTCAACTATAATAAAATTCCGGCACAGCTCCTGGACTGATACTGATACCATAAAGGCAGTTGTGACAGAAAGCAGGTTCCAAAATGGGGATGTATTCTATTCAAAAGTAGATTTTTTTCATCAGTGTATGGTGAAATGAAAAAAAAAAGAAAATANCATTCAAAACATACAGTGTTTGTGCAGGACTATCATATCAATGATTATAAGATGCATTGTTGAATTAAATACATCTGCAGTGCAGAAAAAGAAATAACAGTATTAAATATGTATATTGTGATTTTTAGTTACATCTCAATTAAAAAAATTAAAATGTTAAATGTGCCTTAGGATGAAAGGTATATGGTACATCTTCTGGAGAGGGTTCAAAAATTTACCTGCAGGTGACTCAACTATAATAAAATTCCGGCACAGCTCCTGGACTGATACTGATACCATAAAGGCAGCTGTGACAGAAAGCAGCTTCCAAAATGGGGATGTATTCTATTCAAAAGTAGATTTTTTTCATCAGTGTATGGTGAAATGAAAAAAAAAAGAAAATAATGAATTTTTCTCAGCAATAAATAATTGCAAATATTTAAAGGGTAAAATTCTCTCTCTCTCTCTCTCTTTTTTAATGAACTGAGCATTGTTATGTAGGCTTTTTGTTTTTGCTCTAACCTGCTTGGCAAAGAAACACATTAGTAATCCCATGGTGGCCTCCCAAATATTTTCGGAAAGTTCTTGAATTTATGAAATTCAACGAGTGTAAGTGGTTTGGTGGGAATAAAGGTGGACTAACTGTCTAAAGGGGTAGAGCTGATTTTGCTCTGTCAATAGCTCTGTGTTTTTGAACATGTCTGATCTCCGTTCCTTCATTTATAAAATAGGTCCACTACAAAGGCTACAGTCCATACTGCATCAATGACATAGTATTTGTCTTTTCCCATACATCCCTGCTCTGTAACCTCCACTGTTTACTTTAGGTGATTGTGCTTCATTAATTATAATGTTTAATTCCACTTAATTAGCCTCTCTGGGCTAAGTCTCCTTTAAACCTCAAAGTTCCATTTGTACCCTGATAGAATCCTCAGGGGACTTTCATGATCCTTTTGCAGCAATCCTATACCATATAATACTGTCTTATCATTTTCTTACATTGTCTGAAACTTTCGTAACAATCTTTATTTCAGAATTAAGAAATTTTCCTGAGCGTGTGGTCCTTGAACTTTTTTCTCCTTTGAGGGTTCCATAGGAGATACCAGCCACCATAACTCTTTGGGAAGATATCCTTTGCCTTGGGTGTAGGGTTTATGCTCTCCAGTTTAGATTGAATTCGTGTGGTATCTTATGTTGTTTATTGTAACAGTTTACGTTGTTTAGAAATTGATGTTATTTGTCCTTCAACTCTTTGAATGGCACATCAACATGGCACTCTCTGAGGGCCAACCATTATGGATTACAGAGTGAAAATAAAGTACACTCCTCAAGCCTGCAAATCATGGTCATTAAAAATCTAGGACCCCGAGGAAATGTGAAGAAAAACAACCCTTCAAAACTGAAGAAGGAGCAATAAATAATTACCTATATATAAGTTAAGAATCAAAAGGTTCTCAGTCTAGGAAATGTTAGAATGAAAGATAAAAATTGGTGAGTTGAATATTATTTTTATTGTAATAAATTTTCAGGTGGAATGTCAATTTATTTTTGAATATGCAATCATAAAAAAAAAGGATATGCAATCTTGCCAAATCTAAATCTCTCATATACAGTACTTTTAAAATTGATCTCTTGGCTTGTCAAGAATTCTCATACTACTCTTCTAAAATAAGATATCTACCTAATAATGGAAGCATTTATCTGAAAATACAGTATTTAAATTACTACTTTGAATGACTGCTGAAATTAATCTAACCTCAAGTTTATATACCTTTATCATTTTTTTATATTTTGACAACATGATTTCATAAGCTATGATTAGTTCAGGGATTTTGTGGGTGTAATGTACAAGATAAGCAGGTTGAAAAGTTTTTTGACTTATCAAAGCCACATTTTGAGGAGTAAGGAAATGCAGCTTTCTTGACTGGCATCTCCATAATTATTTGCACAATTTTTAGAGCTGTTTGACAAGTTCCCATTTGTCTTTAAAATAAAAAATCTATAGGGAGAACAATCCCAGACCTTCAAGGCATTTAAAAAATCTTCCATAAACAAACAGTATTTAACGCCAGAGGGGATAAAATGACACCTTTTGGATTTTTAGGTCATATCATAATGCTGCTATGCCAAATCTACTGAAATTTTGGCTCTAAGGGACATTTTGACATCATTCTTACTCTCTTTGAATTAACATTTAAATATTTATGCAATTTTTCAGTCTGGAAGAGGAACTGTAAGACTTCCCTGAATGAGAGGTTAAGCAAAGGTTATGATGTTACAAATTAGAACTAAATAGGACACTGAAACTGAGAAACTGGAATCCTGTTAGTTAGACTAATAATGAATCAAGTCAATGAGACAAAGGTTCCCTCAAGGTGAGGTTTGCTAGAGTCTGAATATAAATGGCCATATTATTATTAATGCATCCATCCATGAAAATGCTGTAATACTAGTTTATGCCATAGAGAAGACAAAGTATGAGTTAGTGTGAAGGTGTGGATAAAGGCGAATTATTCTTACTTCTAAATTTAAAGAAAGCTTAATAAAGAGGTAAATAAATTTGCCTAATTTGTAATGTATTTCTCCATATTTTTTCCATACAGAAGACAAGTTATGCTTTGTTTTCATTTCCAATGGGGCAGTCTTATTGATTTATTTTAAAATAAAACATTAAAAAAGTTTAATTTCTGGGACCAATTTAGAGCATTAAATTGTAACACCCTTTTTTTATAAACAATTCTCACTCTCCTGGTACATTTCTGCCTGTAACATCCTTTTTTTTTTTTTTTTAAATAAACTATTCTCACTCTCCAGGTACATTTCTGCCTATACACTGAGAGATTGAAATAATGTAAAAATTACAATGATATTTTTGCCTTCTACCCAAAGTTTTTATCCCTACTTTTAAGTACAGCAAAAATGGACTTTTTCTAGCTTGTAATTTTGAAGACACTTCAGAATTGTACACAATGAAATTTGGACGTTTTCACAAATTTAAATCTGTCTTCATCAGTTTACTTCATCTTTATATTTAAAAGATCATTTCGGTGTAATTACTTGTTGTAGATGCCATCCTCTAATCAAAGGTTTTGGAAGATAAAGGTCTTCTACTAAGTTTGGAGCTGATGAAAAAACTGACAGTTGAAATGACCAACTTCACCTTAAGTGTATTGAGTAAAATGATTTTATATGAAGCTTAAAATAAAAACAAACCTGCTTTTGTCCCCAAATTTGGTTATCTTTCTCTGCAATGCTATAAGGAGTCATACTGTGCTGAGAATGATATTGTTGCAGTAACATTTAATGTTGTTTATTGAAACTTGAAGTTTAAAAATTGAATTAGATTCACACTGTTCTGCTTTAGTGAACTTTATCTGAAATGTGATGCCAATAAAATTTCTACAAATACTCATTTATATTTTCTGATGTTTTAGTAGATAAGCCTGGACACACATTAATTTTAATATAGTACATATCAAGTTGTTTGTCTCACTCTTTCCCAAACAGAAGAATTTAGATATATTTAGGCCCAATGAAAAGGTCCATATGAATGAACACTGTGGCTAAGTAAAGCACTATCAATAACCATATGTTTATTTTGCACTATTTTTGAACCTGGTTCTGTGTCAAGTTATGGGAATATAACATGTGCCAAACAGGTGAAATTTCTGCCTTCATGGAACATACTGCCTAATATTACTGGAAACTTTATTAATAACATAATTTGTTTAGAAGTCACTCAAAAACATTGCAAAATCTTTTACAGTTAAGGATCTTCTTAATTCTATTTCTCCAATGTCCTCATATTTTGAAAGACTTTGCTGATAAGTCAGAATCCACATGTTAAGAAATAAAAATTTCCCATTTGAAAACTAGCAAAATATATAGGCTGGTGACAATCAAATTTCCAATCACATTAACATAACCATTTTCGTGTAGTGAATTAAAATTGATGAAGCATTTTCTTGAGTAAATATGTTTTAAGCATTTTGGAATTGTTCGTAGATTCTGGAGGATTTCCCAGATCGAGCACCATCACTAACAAAGTGTGGCTTGTATGATCTTAGGATTTTTGTTGGTTTGGCTCTGGGCTTTATTAGTCAATGCA
This sequence comes from Ailuropoda melanoleuca, assembly GCF_002007445.2. Taxonomy (NCBI): domain Eukaryota; kingdom Metazoa; phylum Chordata; class Mammalia; order Carnivora; family Ursidae; genus Ailuropoda; species Ailuropoda melanoleuca. The sequence goes on along the minus strand of NC_048220.1, from coordinate 77,349,457 downwards.
CTCAGAACTGTCAGAATCTTGTTTTATGGTTTCTCAGTTCCCTTCACTCCTCAGCCTCCCCATGCTGGTTTTTGACTAAAACACACTACATATAATTCAAGGGCATAATCCAATCTAAAAGAATATTTACAGCCCTACTCTTTCATTACCCAGCTTCAGAGTTTGATACACTTGACAGTCCCTAGCCCCTTGAAAATCCCTGTTTGTTTGAATCTTATATTCATTTTCTCCCATTTTTTCCTCCTCTTCCTTCTGTTCTTTGATTGATCTTTATTCTTTTTCCTTATCCATAAATGATGTATTTTTCCCCCAGAAGATTCACCTTTGGTCTACTTCTCACAACTTGCATGCTCTTGTTAGTGACTTTCATTTGCATTTAAGACATCAAATACGATTTACAATTTCAGAGGACTCACATATTTACATTTTCCATCCACCCATACTCCCTAGTGCTTGTTGGATATGTTCATCCGGATATTTTGTAGGTGCTTACCTATAGCTAAACTCCCCTGCAGTAAACCTCCCTATGTCCCCAAAACATATCCAAACACACAATCAAAATGTTTTTCTTCTGTATTCTAAATCTTTCCTATAGGCCTTAGTATTAAATTGTATTCATCCTCACTCTTGCTAACTTCCCAGAACAATTCATCACAAAATCCAGTCTAACTATCTTTTGTATGTACCATTTCCTCTAATTTAGTTAATCTCACTCCTTTGTACAGTTTACAAACACAACTTGAGCTCCATATTAGTTTTGTAGGGCTGCTGTAACAGGGAATCACGAACTATTTGGCTTAAACAACAGAACCTATTGTCTCACAGTTCTGGAGGCTAGAAGTCTGAAATCAAGGTATCAGAAAATTTGTTCTTTTCTGGGACCTGTGAGGGCTTCTTCTAGTTATGTTTCTCTTCTCAACATCTCCACTCTGTGTTTGTCTATTGCTGTATCCAAATATCTCCTTTTTTTTTTTATAAGGACACTAGTCATATTGGATTAAAAAATTGGATTGTCATTAGGCTCACACTAATGACCTCATTTTAACTTGATCATCTCTGTGAAGACCCTTTGTCCAAATCAGGCCATATTCTAATATACTGGAGTAGAACTCCAACATATACTTTTTGGGAGGACACAATTAAACACATAACAAACTCCTACTGTGTGCCAGGCACTGTTCTAGACACTGAGAATGCCATGCAGAGGGAGATATCTCTATCTTACGGGCCTTAAAATCTAAGGGTGGGAAACAGACGACAAACTGTCCTCATAAGTGAACAAAATAATTTAAGCTAGAGCTAAGTGCTATGGTTAAAATTAAGCAGAGTGATATTGTTCCTTTTGGGGGCTTTTGTAATAACTTCTTACCTCCCTTTGTCACCTGCTACTCTACCTAACGACTCCATGACACTGCCTTTATAGGTCAGTAATAGCAATTAGAACCTTGTATTATAAATTATCTGTGTATTTATCTATCTCTACAATGAGTGAGCTCTGCAAAGGCTCATGTCTGTATCTCCAACACATAGCATCAAGCCTGGCACATGGTGGGTTTTCATTAAATATTTATTGAGTGAATTCATTTTCTAGTCTCTACTTTGCCCCATGCAGGAAATTCAAATAGGAATAAAAATCATGAAAGCAATATTCTTTAAGGAATGATACTTTTTTGGCTTGCCCACTGTATATAAAAGAATGGTTAATAAGGAGAATTACATTTTGTATAGATATCTATCTGTAAACACAACTGAAAGCAACTGAAAGGATTCAAAAGTTCAGGGCTTCATGATGATAAAAGATGTATTAAATAGCATGGCCGAACTCACACTACAGAGTAAAAAACAAGATAGTCACTTTAATGTTAGTCACCTGTGGAATTGCCTATGTATTCCCCATTAGGGATTGGTGGAAAACCTTTGCCACATCTGGCTTAGTCAAACATTGTCTGTCCCATGGTCTAGCTCTTATTTTTCTTGTTGGGTACTTCTGGTCCCAGGGATCATCTTCAGTACATCATAGATAATTTGGCCCTGCTGTATTAATTATAAAACATTTTTGGAATTTCCTTGTATATTTACTTAAAGTTCATTCTTGTGCATGGTTTATATCAATGGTATTTCCAAGTAGTCTTTGTTTCTTTCTAGTAAGAGCAGTAATTATTTTGAACAGATTGGCTTTGGTGACTTTTTTGCTCTGTCCTTATATGACCTCTTCCTAGTGATGGGTGGGACATTATTAACTTGGCAGGAAAGTAACTAAAGGAATTTCCATGTAAAGTGTCAAGCTGAAAGGGACAACCCCATTAAGTAGAACTATGAACTCCAAGGTAACGTCTGCCACTGCTTAGAAGTCATAGGACTTCTGTTCAAGTGTTGCCTGGCCTCTCACAGGTGACAACATCTGTTTTTTCTCTTCACAAGATTACTGAATGATGGATGAGAAAATACCTGGGAAAGTGAAAAGCGTCATGTAAAGGGATACAGTAGTACAACTATGATGACTTGCAGAGGATCAAATGGCTGATATGTAATGAATGAGTTTGAAGACAGGGATCAAATTAAATTTCTGCCCCAAGAGACTATCTCTTTGATTGCACTCAGTTTGTGCATTTTAAGAACAGAGGGAAGGGACGGGATTTTTTTTTTTTTTCTTTTTCAACTTGTGAGCCTAACCACCTCTGACAACCTTGTTTCTGAACAAGGAGAAGGTATAGCTTGAAACCAGGGCAGAGATGTGCATGGAAGTCGGGGCACTAAACTGGGCAAAGGAAGTTGATATAATGGATGCCAGGGAGAGAGGAGAATTGTGAGAAAGCTGAAGAAAAGTTGTGTAAAACCCTGGGGATTTGTAGGGTGATTTGGATGGAGGTGGCTGTGGTTTACAAAGGAAATGGTCTTGGAAAAAGAGATTTGACAAAGTGTGTTTGAAAGCTAAACACTGGATCTCCCTTAATGTTCTTTTAAAACCTGAAATAAATTTTGAATTTCCTTTTTAATTACTTGATAGCTGGATTTGCTTCCTTGAATTCTACTTCATTCATTGACTGGATGATCCATGGGTCACGTTTCAGATTTCAGTTATCAATATAAAGGTAAATAAAGAAATCTTTTCCTAAGGATCTGGACAGAGTCTGGTATTTGAATTTTTCAGTTTCAAACTCACCTACACTACTGAGTTTGAAGAGTTGGTAGTCAAAATTTTGGACAAAATAGCAAATTCTGATATTAGTATTCCAAGAGTAACTGGTACTTCCATCCTCTATTTAACAAGAGGAGCTGAGTGAAGAAAATACTGAGATGTAAATTCGGAGCTTCGGGAGAAACATTCCTCCTTCCAGGCCACTGGGACATCATTTAGTAAATTGCTTCTCCAGCACTCTGACTGGAGCTGCCAAATTTCTATGAATTTAGGATTAGAGTCAGAAAAGAAGTTCAATCTATTTCAATTATTAGCCGAAATGGTGTGTCTGACTGAGTTCTTATGAAGAATGGGTTCATTAGTGCTGAATGCCACCTATGAAAATCAGCCTTCTTTCACTATCTGTGTCTGCAGGACCAATACCTGATGCGTAGAAATCCTCCAGTCTGGCTTTTGATCTGAAGATCAATCACTGACTGTGATTTTTAAGTAGCAGTGCCTTTCCTGAGCTGGAAATATGGATGCATTCCCCTAAGACAGTGTGACATATGTATGTGTCTACACAGTGCAAACTGAAGAGCAATGAAGAGTGCTGAAGAGTCTTTCACTCACCTTTCAGACTTTTGGAAGGCTCCAAATTCCCCCCATTACTCCATCTTTGTGATAACCAGTTGTGGCCACTTGATAAATGTAATTAAGTATTGTTGGAACAATGACACATTTTGACATTTTCATTAGGGTTGCTTCAGTTTGAATGTTTACCAAATTGGCTGGCATAAACCAGGGCCCTCAGGAAATGAGGAGGGAACAATGTCTGACAAAAAGTGGATGAACAGAAGGGCTAGAAGAACAGGAAGGAGAGAGAAGGCAAATTATGGAATGAACAGTGTGGGGAGTTAATGAGGAAGCCATGGCAAAAAAAAGGAGCTCCTTCAAAATTTGATCTAGGATCAATCCTGTCCTGAACAAGCAAGAGAAAAATAATCCAGCTAATTTTTTTTTCTTATAAATTAATCATATGAGGATTTTCCTTATTATGTCACTGCAAAAAGTTTTAACCTAAACTTTTATGTGGATGATAATTAGGTTATTGCAAGAACATAATAAAACAGAAACAAACAAACAAAATTCCTGGATTTCATACCTAGTAAGTTTAGAGGTGAATTTTTAAAAATTTATTCCAGTAATTCTTGACATTTGCAAAATAGATGTGAAACTAGTCTTCTGATGTTATGGTGGGATGAGTGGTAAAACAAAATATTTATTATCTGTTTTATTCATACAGAATTCATTTTATTCGTACAGAAATACATTGTTAAGCTCTTGTATTCTTATTGAAAATAGCATCTTAGGATGCATGGAAAGAAGACCCTAAGCATTTTATTTAATTTGATCTGAAATCCATATGCTGTCGTTTAGAGAGATCAAGTATAAGAAACTGGTGGGTATAAAATGTGCTCCGCATGGTCCTATTTAGAAAGATGCCTCAAATGTGAGTTTTCACAAGTTCCATAAAACACATTTTCACACCAAATTTGATACAGACATGTATTACAAAATCTCCCTATTGCCATTTGAATATAAAATGGAAAAGTTTCCCTTGAGTTCGCAAGAGTGTTTTCAAGAATAGGTAGGGAAAGTACAAGCTGTATTAACATCTGCTGCTTGAAACTGCATTGTGGCATTTAAACTTTCAAAGAGATTATAGTAAAGAATATATCTTTCCTTGATGTTGATCCAGAGGAACTTTACATATACAAAAGAGAGTCTCTAATGGGTTTTCTCATTAACTTCCAAATTAAAAATGACTTTCACCACATGCAGAGTGCTGTTATCGCTGGCAAATGGGATTGGGAAGGAGCAGGAGGACTGGATAGGTCCTGTGTCAACGCATGCAACTGTCCAAGTTGTGTAGCTGTCAAGGGAGCCGTATCTATGAGACTCGGTCATTCAGTCACATTGTATGGGTACTTTAATTTATAGGCAAGTGTGCAGGCTGTCTTGGTGACTCTGGGCTTCTTGGTTGAGGGCTGGAGAGGTGGCAGAGAGCCCAGCCTGGCACACATGCCCAAATACATACTCAAGAGAGCACACAGAACCTGTCCTCACTTACAAAGATGTTGGTATGGATGCTCCTTGTTTAAACCCTACTCCAGCATCATTGAAACTCATATGATATTAAGGCTGTGCAAGAAAACACCAATACATATGTATGGTTTTCATCTTGAGAAAGGAATACCTATTTTAAATTAACTCAAAGTCACCTTACAGGATCATGGCAGTCCTAGGTAAATGAGGTGATGTGTCGCTCTTTTCTTTACACACTTCTGCGTCGCTTCTTTTATTTTTTTAAAAGCGTTTTAATTTTATGTTTTTTATATTTAGAAGACAAAAAATATTGTATAAGTAAAAAGCAAAGTTGACTCTCTAAGCAGTAGATCATAATGCCATAATACTACCACACATTCAGAGCATCTTTCTGGAGACCCTGAAACGAGTCTTCTTAGTGTGCTAAAATGGAAGTCTGTTGTGCGGGGAAATGACTTTGAACAAGGTGCAGGTGAATTTCGGTTTAATGCACCTTGTGTACATAAGCAATACTCTGATGTGGAGTTCTAAAAAATGTGGACATAACTATAGTGTTTCATTGATACCAGACCGACTGAAGCCATTCAGAGTTGAGTGTATATAAGGATGCAAAGCATGTGATCGTGTCATGCATGGGCAGGTGTCTGTGAATCACAAAGCTCTCCAAGGCATACTGGAAGACAGGTACATCTGTTGCAATGTCTAAGGTTTCTCCAATTACATCTTGGTTAAATAGTCAGTCATTCAGCAAGTATTAATTTAGCATTCACCGGATATCAGGGGAAGACGAATTCACTGGCCTTGATCCAAATCCTTTGCCTGAGCTTACACTCTGTGTGTTTCCCAGCATTGTCACTAACAGCATTTCCCTCAAGATGGCCAGATGAACATGCTGTCCAGCCGGCCAGCTGCTACCTTCCCCTGCAAATCATCTCTATTTCAGTGGTAGCCTCAAGTCACAGGAATGAGACACGGAGGAATCTGCATTCAGCGTGGTCTTAAATGGATTCTCAAGACACTTTCATGCTGAAACAATTAGGCTTTTCAGTTTATTGTAGACACACTTGTTCTGGGAGTTTGAGTTTCCAAAATTCTTGGATAGTTTAGGCTAGTCTTTATTATCTTATGTAAATATTTGTGGTTTTAACTCAATCACATAAAGACCTGTGCATATTATCATTATAAAAAAATGAAAAAAAAATCAGATATGCCATTTCTAAGAGACAATTTGATGTGTGTCCTTCCAGAATTTCCCTCATGCAAATCTATATGAAATATATTTTTTAAAACAGGGATTATAAAATGCATGCTTATCTGTAATATGTTTTTATACTTAATAAAATATGATGAATGTCATACTGAAAGAAGACTTTACCTCCATTCTGACCTTTAGTCTGCACTTTCTAATTGATTAAGTTCTTTCCAGCTTATCTCTCAACTCAGACAAAAGACCCAGTGGTAAAAGCATCCCAGAATGGGAATGGAAAGTATCCCTCAAGGGCTAAGCACTGCCTTGATCAGCAAGACCCCGCAGTGATTGACCAGAACTTTATTGCCCACATGCATGTACCCGTGGACCCTTGTCCCACATTTTCCTTACACGAACCTAGAAATACTTTCAGCACTTTGGAGACGGTCTTTGAGACGTTAGTCTGCTCTCCTCCCAGTGTTGGCCTCACTGAAATAAATTCCTCTCCTGTTTCACACCATGCCTTTCATTTCTCTGCCTTTGGATTTTATCAGTGGTGAGTGGTCAAACCTGGTCTGTTGGGACCCCTGGAGCCAAGTGTTCTTGCACCCCTGTGCCCTGGTTAAAATACTGATAAATACAGTTATCTCCATTACCTTCTCATTTGTATAATATGACATCTATGTCTTTGAGTATCTTTAATACTTAAATTTTTCTAACAGTGAAGTTTATTCTTAAGATGACTAGGAATCAGTTATATTTGGACTTCACTATTGGTAATCTATAATCCTGGTTCATACAGTAATACAAAGTGCTAAGTTTTACTTTTCAGATTGTTCTTGAGGCTAAAATTTTCTGTAACTTCTGGGATGAAATGCTCTAGAATTCTACTTTATATGCTGGGAAGATTTCATATAATTTTTATATTAACATTTTTTATGTATATTTTTTTAGGTACTGCAACTCACAGCTGCCTTTTCTTTCTGAATTTCACAAGGTTAGTTTTGTAAGGAACAAGAGGCTATGTGTATTAGCCATGTAGGCACCATTCTATCCTCACAGTCCCAGCTTGGTGACCACCTCTCATGTGTGGAGCTGTGCCAGTCCCTGAGCCTTGTGGCTCTTCCAGAGTAGCTTGCTTCTGTTGAGACTTAGTGTGTAGCAGGTTCAGATGGCCCTGGGCTCACAATTTCTTTTTAATCAGTAGCTGGCATAACCCTAAATAGCCATTCTTTTGCTTTTTAATAAGGCACATTTATGTTAAATGGGAATGCAATTTAACTTTGCAGAAGCAGTAACACTGGTCTATTCCCAAGGCACTTTGTCCTAAAGGATTGAGTAGAAAGAGAGAACACTTTTTCTTTGATCCTGTGGAGCTGTTCACATTATGGAATTTACCTTTGCTTGTACTAGGATTGGCAAAAACCTTACGTAAATAGGCAGGTTTCCTGAACCCAACCTCTGAATCTTCAGATAAATGACTTCTCCACATCTTACTGCTGTTAGAAAAGTGATAGTCCAGACGACTATTATGTGACTCAGAGTCCACCAACTGACTTTCTCTTGGGTCTGGNCAGTCATTCCAGACGACTATTATGTGACTCAGAGTCCACCAACTGACTTTCTCTTGGGTCTGGAGGTTTCTGGCCGCAGNAGTCCAGACGACTATTATGTGACTCAGAGTCCACCAACTGACTTTCTCTTGGGTCTGGAGGTTTCTGGCCGCAGATGACTTGGCAGTAATTATCTTCTGGCCAGACAGTTGGGTGTCAGATATATAAATAACTCTCCCTATACTGAGTGCTAAGCATATAATTAAGACCATGTGCTTTTAACGTGTTAGACATTATACTGGCTACCTTGCATATACGATCTAATTTAATCCCACAATCTGCAATGGATTCATGTCACACTCAGGAAAAAAATCCAACCTCCATAGCAGAGCTTGCAAAGCCTTGTATGATCTGGCCCTTGCCTATCTCAATGGCCTAAATTCTTACTATTTTCCCCTTTGTTCTCTCTAATAGTTAGTCATTTATTCTAAATACTTGCTTTGTTTTAGGCAATGCTTTAAGTGTTTCCTATACTAAGATAACCTACAAAGTAAGTGCTATTATTAGTCTCATGTACAGAGACTACAAGGAAGCTGAGGCACAGAAAGTCATACAGCCAGTAAGTTGTGAGGCTGGGATTCAAACCTAGGCAGACCGGCTCCAAAGAATGAATTCTTAATCACAGCGCTATGTAACATTATGTTACTCCTCGGCAGCGTTATTTAAAGGGGACAAAAGTAGGGTGATCTCAAGGGCTTCCAGGCTTGAAGTGGTGGATGCATGGGGAACCCTGAAGATCCCTTTGGGGAGTAGCTGGTTGACATGGAGGTGACTGTCCTCACAGTGGCTGAGTGAATGCTGACTCTGGCAAAGGAAGGGAAGATGGTTTTTAAATCTTTCCTTCCTACACGACCATTCCTCCTTTTCACATTTGAACATTTAGGTGAAGGCAGCTTGAATAACATGTCTCATGACATGGGAGATTTCTCCTCATACCATTCCCAAAATACCTAGCCTTCAATAAGTATAATCATGTATTCATTATTAATTTATTATTCAGGCTGCTCAGGGCTGGATTTATGCAATGCAGAAAGCTGAGCAAACATTTAGCACATTAATAAAGCAGAGTTAGTAAAAGAAAATAAGAAAAAAAAGAAAAAAAGAATAGGAAATAAAATTTAAAAAATTCTTTTGGAATAAAGTTAATTTCAAATGGAGCATTGAAGGAGTTGTCATTGTGGAGAATTCTAAATCTTTTTGAATGTCTGTACACTTATTTTTGGCATGTGTGCACGAATATGTGTGTGTGTGCTGTACGTATGAGATACTGTGACTTTCTAAATGGTTATGGCCTCCAAAACCTTAATTCCTCTCTCCTCCTGTGGGACTGTGCCTTAGAGAGGGTCAGGGAAGGGAAAAGACAAGACGGAATTACTGGTAAAGAAGTGGCACCGAGAAGTGGTCATCATATCCCTGGTGAAATAGGATTTTGTCAACAAATGCATCTGTTTCGAGATGCAGCAAGGGAAGGAAATATTGATAGTACATGAAATCCTCCAAAATGGGAAACTAAAATGGCAAAACATATGACTTATAACTCACTTCCTCATAGCTTAACATTAAATTTTGATTAAATAATATAAAGGGAGTTCTAAATTTAAATGAGTTTAAAATCGCAGTTAGAACAAATGTGCAAAGTTCAAGACACCTAGAAGTTCTTTCCATGAGAGAAAATAATTTATTAAATTTGCCAGGAAAAGCTATTTTATAAGGAGTATAATGTGGCAATAGAATTTATCTACCACTCTTAGTAATGAGCTAGATTCAGAACTATTGCTGAAGGTCTGGAGTAGTAGAATTTGGAGAGCTGAATAAACCAATACCCTTCTTTCAGGCCTGTCTGAAAACCCCTCTGCTAGCTTCACATTGACGAGGGCTCCCTGGAGACTTGCATGTTTCAAACTTTCACTATTTGGGGGTAAATATTTCATTTTTAAAAAACCTACAAAGTAGAGAAAGAGATCTAAGATTTCAAAAAAATCCTTCAACCAGATGAATCCTGTCCTGTGCTAAATATATTTGTATACATATTATTTTTTATTTTACAAAATCAGGTCACAGTATATGTCCCATTTTGTTATTTATTAATTGATTCTCTTTCTGTGTCACTAAATATTCTTTTCTATATCATTTTAATGACTGCAAAGTATGCCATTGTATGTGTTTCATATTTACTGAAGGTAGCACATATTATTGGACATTTAGTTGTTTTCCATAGCTTTCCTATTACAAGCATGCTTAAATAAACATTCCTACAGAAAATCTTGAGTGACTCCATGCTTATTTCCTAACAGTGAATTTGTTGGACCCAAAGTTACGTACATTTTTAAGGATTTTCATCCTGACTGCTAAGTAGCCCAACGTAACAATTTCACATATTCTCTGATTACCAGGTACATTTTTTTTCTTTTTTTACCAACAGAGAGCAGATTTGTGGGGAAAATGGCATAAAACTTAGGCCAGAATGGGGGTGCCTGGAGTAACTCAGTTGCTTAAGTGCCTGCCTCTTGATTTTGGCTCAGGTCATGCATAATCTCAGGGTTGTTAGACTGAGCCCCGTGTTGGGCTCTGTGCTCAATGGGGAGTCTGCTTGACATTCTCTCCCTCTCACTCAGCCTCTCCCCTTGCTCACACACACTCTCTCTCTCATTAAAAAAACAAAAACAAAAACTTAGGCCATAATGAAAGTTAAAGGGAGTGTAAAGAAATCAGTCTTGTTAGTGTCTTTGACCTGCTTCTTACAAGCTGTAAGATTAAAACCTGTCACCATTCCTCAAGTATTCAGCATGTACCAAGCACTATGCTAAATACTCAGCATATACCATCCCCTTTAATTCTCATCACAACCTTCTGAAGCATAAGTATTCCTTTGTACAGCTGAGGCACACGTAGTTTAACTGACTTACTGAATGTCACACAACATTGCTTACCCAGTATTTGAATTCAGTTTTGTTTGGTTGGAAGATATATGCTCTTAATAAATATACACATTATTCTCTTGGCTATTGTAGAAAGATTTGGACAGTACAGACAGATCATAGTACTGGAAGTCAATTAGATTTGTGAGTGTAAAAAGGGACAAATGAGATATTGGGATATTGGAGCTACCAACAACATAGTTTTATCTAGGACAACATAAGAGCCAATCTTCAAAAACTGAATGAATAATCCACTAATTGGGTTGGTCACTACTGACCATTGTGCCTAAGCCGAATGTGTAAACTTTAAAGTCAAGGAGCAAATAACAGACTATGAACTGATGCTAAGTGTATATCTCAATGTAAATGGAATATTTTGGAGGCCAAGAAGAGACAGTTAAGCTTGTATCTATGTTCTGCAACTCTTCTCCTAGGTGATGATTAGAATGTCACTTAATGAAAAGAGTGTTGGTTCCAGCTGGCATGTTAGGATTATTGGCAATGGAAATGAATTCTTATCATAGTTGGTCTCATTATTAAGGTTGCTGATAAGTGACATTTCAGGTAACTTGCTAATAAATATATGAGAACGGGAATTCTACCATGGTTTTCCTAGCTTAGAGTTAAATAAATCTCTTTTTCTTCCATTTTTGCCCTCTACTCTGTCCCCACTTCCATCATTTCCACCTCTTTCTTTTTAATTTCTTTCCCTTTAATTATATATTAAATTCTTTGGAGAATGGCTTATCCTGCCAGGTGTAAATGACAAAATCTTGAGTTTGAATATAGTAAAATAAATATTCAGCTGTAAGCCCACACTTTACGAAAATCACTTAGATTGAGCAGAACCTCGGCATGTAACAAATATTTTACCCAAAGACCACATCATGTCTCCTTATCTACTGCTACTTGATAGGCTTTGAAAATATAAACCAGACATAGCAAATGAAAAATTGCGTGTCTTAAATTGCTTTTGGACACACCACCCCCAGAAGATAATTTGTGTTCATTTAGTTTTAAACTTGTTAAATTGCAGCTTGAAGTGTACTATTAGTTTTGAGCATCTGCCAGTCATCAAGTGCTTTAGTGGCCAATGTTTCACAAGTCTTTGAAACCTGCCTTTGAGTTCACTAATCATTTGATATCATTTGATGGCAGCAGCCTTAGAAAGAAAAATATTTGTAAATATGAAAGAATTTAATATGCACACTTTATCTCAGTGACTAAAGTTGCATGTGCAGAAAACATGCTCTAAGGCAAATTGATCTCTCCATGTGTTCTTTGTCCTCTGGTGTTTTTATAAGTGACAAATAAGCTCATTTCATTTGATTCTTTAAACATGAATTGTATATATGTTGCATGCTGTTGAAAGATGCCTTGCAACTACCTTAACACTCCCAACTTCATTTTTCCCTCTTACAGTGACTACAGGTCTATGTTCTCTTATATGCCATGTCACCTTTTTTTTCAGGATAAGCAGAATCCATTTACCCATAAGGAGAAAGTTGGTAATATGCTTGGGGGCTCCAATGTTCCACACAGCAATAGGAGATAAGCATGTTAGCTTGAGTCCAGCAGCTTCCCAACCAAGGTGCCCATAAACACATGCAAGATTTTCTGGGATCAGCCTTATAGACTGGCTCTCAAGACAGTAAAATTCGTAAGAGTAAGGTCTTTGTCTCTCTTGTTCTCTTAATATTTATACTTAGCACTGTGCTTGCCACGCAACATACATTTGTGAATGAATGACTGTAATTTCTACAAACATAATTTTAATGTTATCTTTTTGATTTTTCTAATTAACCATATATGCCCTAGTAGCAGGAAGTTCAATTATCTTCATTTTAATGGCTTTCTCTGAACTTCTGATTTGTTGAAGAACTTCAGGAGCATACTTGCCTGGAAGTGGGTGGGTAAAATTATGCTTTTAAGAACCAATATGGTAAGAACAAAAGCAACTGCAGAGATAGCTTTTTGCTTACCCATAATGTGTAGAGAATGTTCCTGTAGGGTTCTGGGAACAACGGCTTCCCTCTGCTGCTGCTCAGGGCACAGTGGTGCCTTACTCTGGTGCCAGGATCATATAGTTCCTTTTATTTCCTATTCCTAAATTCAGCCATTTGTCCCTTAAGCAAAACCACTATAACAGTGTGTCTAGATCTGTAAGAATTTCATCACCAGCCACACAAGTAAGCTATTACATTGCTTGAGGAGTCCAGGTTTCCAGACCCAACTTCCAATTTTCTCTGAGTAGTTTTTGTTTTTTGTATGTTCATATGTTTCCCTGCCAGAGAACTCCTACCAGATCACTCTGGTCCACATCCTGGTCTCCATCACTTCTGTCACTGAGATCTATCCCTCTTCCCCCTGAAGGCTTTTTTGAGCTGCTTTTGCAAATTGCCTGGCTGTCATCTCTGTTTCTACCTTGCATACCATCTCTTTCCTCATAAGGGAAAGTCTAATATGCTCCAAGGAGACACATTTTTGAAGTAAAAAAAGGCTGATAATTTTTAGAATTTGTAAGAAGTTCATTAAGTAAGAAGTCTATTTGATTTCTCCTTTTCCAGTTACCCTGTTATAGAATGAATAGGAAATTTAAGCAAGGTCTTCTGCGAAGTTATGTTTCTTTGTAAAGTTGTACTAAGAATTTCAAAATACAGTAGTGCACATACATTATATTTTCTCACTATTTCATTCCATTCCACTCTCACATTCCATTTTCTCACCAAATCTTACCCTTGTTTTAAGATCTGTATCCAGTCACCTCCTCTGTGTCTCTCTGATGCTAAAAGAATCATCTTCCCTCAGTTACCATTTTTTCCTTACCCTCAAGTACTGCAGGCCTTTTCAACTGGCCCTGAGTGTGAGCAGTCTCATAGCAGTAGCTGTCCTCTTCTGCTCATTTCCTACGTCTACAACTGGACCTTTTAAGAACCCAAGAGCAGGGGCTTCCTCTTACTGCTTTTCTCCTTGTGTTCTTTTTACTATTTCTCATGCCCAGGAAGTACTGAATATGTGTTTGTTAGTAGTGACTTTGGTGGCACTGTCCATGTATTTAGGCTGGAAGAGAGACTTCCTAAGTTGTACTGAAAAGCCTGCAGGAGGATTCATAGATAGCTTCTCTAGGATTGACAGGGACTTGAGAAAACCTTTCACTGATCTGGAAATCATCTCTTCCTTTCAAGGATGCAGATGAGAACCTTCAGCTTTGTTTATTTTGTAGTCTGAATAGTGCTTATACATAGCTGAAATTTAGTAAGTGGGTGACTGAAATGGTTATTCCTAAATATGGTCTGTTGATTAAGAGCCTGAGTTTTATCTGGGAGCTTATCAGAAAAGGAAACTCTTAGACCCCAACACCAGAACTGTTCAATCAGCCTCTGAATTTTGCCAAGATTCTCCATGTTTCCCATGTACTCTAAAGTTGGAGAAGCAGTGATCTAAACATTCTGTACATATACATAGTTTCTGACCCTCCTTTATGCCTGATATTTGGTGATTGTTTTGTAAGTGTTCTATCTTCAAGAGAAGTGCTTTCTACATGTCCTTTATACACAGCATGTTCATTTTTCTAAGGATTCATCAGGATAAAAGGAGAAAAATGAAATGCAATATAGCTCAAATAATATTAAAGAAAATTATTGCTGCTTGTACTGTGTTTCATTCTAGAATTCAATATGTTACTCAAAAGGTCAAATAATATATCTAATACATTCCCTAAGGTTCTGAGGAATCATAATGAAACTGTCCAGAAACCAATTCGAATACTATGTGCTGCCATTTAATCAAAGAAACTTAGATAAGGTAACACTTTGTGTAATGAGTAGGCAAAACATTTCATATTAAAAATTCATTATCTGCACAAATTAACCAAATGTCTTCATTCATGCTTTTTAGCATCAATTTACCTTTTTTATTTCTATAACAATTTCCTCCAAAAAGGTGAAGTTGGTATTTCTTATTAACTTATTAACAGGGGAACTGATGTTGATGTTTTTGCTCAAAGAATCTTCCATATGTATGGCTCACAAAGAAATAACATTTTTCAATCACATTCAGAAAAACTTACCCTAAAACATGTATTATGGAGTAATAATTATAAAAAAATTTGAACTTTTAATTAGTATAATAAAATTAATCAGTAAAGACTGTCACTATAGTACAAGTTAAACCTATGACACCTGCTTTCTGGAAGATTGTACTTAAATGAAAAATTGGGAGGATATATAAACTGAAAGACTGTGTCTCTTAAAATACTGCTACCCCCTCTTCCTGAAAAAGAAATGTCACTTACAGTAAATTATTTTCTTGGGTCAGAATAAGTAGATAAAAAATGATATTTAAAAGTAGATGTCATTCCTAAAAGATTCTACTTTATTTTCAGCTAATAAAGCTGAAAATCAACTTCCAAAACAACAGTTTGGTTGTCATCTGATGTAGATATACTACCATGAAATTTGGATAAATTCTTACTCTCAGTGGTCAGATAATTTCATAGCTATTGATGTATCATCATCTAATTTCCCAGTGAAGTGGCAGATTATGAATATGGATTTTATATCGTTGCTTAATTAGCAGTTTGGGGAATTTTGTGATAGTGAATCCTAATACTGAAATAATCAGGTCATTTAAAGAATTCATTTATTCATTCAATAATGTGCTCATACCAAATACCAGGCACTGCTATAATTATAAACTACTGGGTCAAATTGTGATACTGACTTTTTTTTTTTTTTTAAGATTTTACTTATTTGTCAGAGACAGCGAGAGAGGGAACACAAGCAGGGGGAGTGGAAGGGGGAGAAGCAGGCTTCCTGATGAGCAGGGAGCCCAATGTGGGGCTTGATCCCAGGATCCTGGGTTCATGACCTGAGCCCAAGGCAGATGCTTAAAGACTGAACCACCCAGGTGCCCCATGATACCTTTTTTTTGAAGGCATTTGTGATACAAAACCTCAAACTGCTCTCCAGAAATGTTGTTTCAAGAAACTCTCCTACCATCAGAATATGGGGGACTCTAACTCTTAGTATTACTAGCTTGGGTCTAAATGATAAAACATTTTGATTCACTGTTTATACTGCAGTTAAATATTTTTTTAAAAGACTTTTAATCCATTTATTTGAGAGAGAGAGCAGAGCATGTGAGAGAAAACATGACTCTGGGGACAGAGGGAGGGGGAGAAGCAGACTCCCCGCTAAGCAGGGAGCCTGACAAGGGGCTCGATCCCAGAACCCTGGGATCATGACCTGAGCCAAAGGCAGACACTTAACCAACTGAGCCACCCAGGTGCCCCTGCACTTAAATATCTTTACATTGTCTTCGGTATTCAAATTCCTCTCTTGGGCAGTATTTGTTCTTTCCTTTGCTATTTTTTTGTGTGATGTTATATATTACTCTAGTAATTTTTTTCATTTGTTATCCTTGTTTTTCTTGATTTGTAATATTTTTATAATTGACTTTAATTTGTTACAATATTAATAATAAAAAAATTAACTTTATGTTATCATATATATGATAAAACATATGTTAATTTAGGCAATTCATGTTTTTGTTGCTTGTTTTCTCACCCTGTAATAAAGAGAGAATTCTGCGGGCTGGGTATTTGCAACCAGAGAGAATCTGAATGCTGTTTACTCGGTCAAATTCCTTTTTTTCTATCTTTCACTGAAAGGCAGCAAATATATCCAACTTTAATTCCCAACTGCCAGATGGCATTTTTTTTTTTCATTGTGACTGCTGAATTGAGGGGGCACCTTTTTTTACCCTTCTGTCTGACAGTCTACCCTATGGATTGTGTGAAAACCATCCTCTGTCTGCACCTACAAGAGTGTTGTTTTGAAGACCCTGTTGAATGGAGAGATCATAGTGTTGCATCTTTCCTATCCATATGTCTTTAATGTTATACGTGAGGATTTCAGTTTGTGAAAAAAGTGTAAAGAAGGTAGACAAGTCTGATTTTTTTACCATGGTAAAAATAATATCTATGCCATTGGTGGACATTGGCCCTTTTTTAAAAATTTATTTTTAGAGAGAGAAGGGGGATGGAGGGAGGTTCAAGGGGGAGGGAGAGAGAGAGAGAGAGAGAGAGAGAATCTTAAGCAGAGTCCATGAGCATGGAGCCCAATGAGGAGCTCAAACCCACAACCCCAAGATTGTGACCTGAGCCAAAATCGAGAGTTAGACACTTAACAGAGCCACCCAGGTGCCCTGGACATTGGCCGTTTTTATGGATTATTCAGATCTTGGGTTTCTGAGATGATTGGAACAGCACTGGAATGTCTTATACTTTCTCTGAGGCTGACAGATATTTAGCAAATAATTTAACAAATAATATTCACTCCGATAGTGACATTTTGTGAATGAGAAATGTAGGATATTATGAGAGTGTTGAATAGTGGGATTGATTCTGAGCTTTAACTTCCATGATTGCTTAGCATACTGGCTTTTGATCTCTAAAATTATACAATATGCCTTTATGAACATCTAGGAAGTATAGACATATTTATTTAGTGCAATTATAATGATTCAGATATATGGAAGTTTTGTTGGAATTGAGATTTAAATATGTTTGATTTCAATTAATTATCTCTTTTTCCTCATTATCTGTGTAAAGTACTGTGTTCCCCAAAATATCTTCAAATGATTTGTTTTAAAGAAACCAATAGTAAAAAAGGAGAGCAATGAAAGCTACTAAAAGGTATGTTGAGAAGAGAATGTAGGGCCTTAAAACTATTGACACAACACAACTCACATGAATCAATAACTTCAATAATACAGGAAAAAGGCTATATGGAAATTTTAGTTGGTATTCAAGGTACCTGGAATTACAACAGCATTTTTTTATCATCATGTTCACTTTGATCACATATAAATCATATATTTTTGCCTTTCCACTCTTATTTATTTACTTAAAAGATTTTTATTTATTTGACAGAGAGAGAGAGCACAAACAGGGGGAGCGGCGGCAGAGAGAGAGGGGGAAGCAGGCTTGCCGCTGAGCAGGCAGCCCGACATGGGGCTCAGCCCCAGGACCCCAGCATCCCAACCTGAGCCGAAGGCAGACGCTTAACCAACTGAGTTACCCAGGCGCCCCATACACTCTTATTTACATAGTTAGTATTTAAATATCAAATACTTGTGAAAGGTTGCTTTTCCCCCTTTTGACTTTTAGGTGCTAGTATTTAAGCTATTTATTCCCTGTCCCCTTTCATGACCAATTTTAAGTCTGCAGTGGTCACCATTTTGGGAAACAAATTGCTCTACAAGTTGAACGTGAGTATAAAATACACAATACTTTTCATCCTATCATAAGGATATTGTTTTCACTAGCCCCTAGCTCTATGCTTCAACAAAAATAGTAGAAATTCAGTAAATATTATTAATAAGTAACTAAACATACTTTCACGTTTTCCTCTTCCAATTTAAAAGATATACCAACATCGCTTCTCGGCCTTTTGGCTAAGATCAAGCGTAGTATCTGTTCTTATCAGTTTAATATCTGATACATCCTCTATCCGAGGACAATATATTAAATGGATTTTTGGAGTTAGGAGATGGAATAGGAGCTTGCTCTGTCCACTCCACGCATCGACCTGGTATTGCAGTACCTCCAGGAACGGTGCACCCCCTCGGGGGTTAAAACGTGTGGTGGTCGGACGCCTGGGTGGTGCAGTCGTTAAGCGTCTGCCTTCGGCTCAGAGCATGATCCCAGCATTCTGGGATCAAGCCCCACATCAGGCTTCTCCACTAGGAGCCTGCTTCTTCCTCTCCCACTCCCCCTGCTTGTGTTCCCTCTCTTACTGGCTGTCTCTCTCTGTCAAAATAAATAAATAAAAATCTTTAAAAAAAAAAAAGCTATACCAACAAATACAGGCTAACGTAAATGCAAAGGGCAATTAATGTTTCGATTATAGGAAAAAAATTGATGCAACACTTTAAAAGTGTTATTTGCTAAACTGATTCAAATTCAGAGTAGATGTGAAAATAGTCATATGGATTCAAAACTATCTCCAAGGCCATAAATAAAGCATAAGAATAAAGTGGCAATTGAAGCAAAAGTGTAGGAGGTGTTTAGGGGGGGTGCAACAGAATGTGTTGTTAGGGCTGATCATTTTTAACATTTATCATTTATTAATGATTCAGGAAGAATCTGAGGATAGCACATTGAAGAACTTTACAGCCTGTGCTAAACTGGGAGGTGTTGCAAGCAACAGAAACTAAGAAATATAATTGACCTAACGAAACACCATATTTATTAAAAAAAATTATTATTATCACTATAAAATGTATATATTGAAAATAATTTTAAAAATACAGCATTTATATAAAAATGATGAAAAATGATCAATGAATTGTTGTGAGACAGATGGTGTTTAATATTTGTAAGATGAGGGCTCAAGTGTTTTTCATTGTGACTTAGCCCTGCACTACTATCTGTCTTCCTTGCCATCTGCATAGCATGGATGTTCATCTCAAACTGCCCTATTATCATCTATTTGACTATATTTTCCTTAACAACCCACTAATCACAAAGGAAAGAGGATTAATATGTTAAAATATTTGTTTTTAGGCATCTATGGCACAGTGGTTAAGGGTACAACTCTGGAGTCAGACTGTATGTTTAGTTAACTACTAGTTAACTAGTAGTTAACTAGTTACTGTTCTTGGCTATGTTGCTTAAAGTCTCTCTGTGCCTCAGTTTCCTCATATTAACAATGTCTAATGTTGTGAAAATGTGTGAAGTGACTGACACATAGAAATACTACATGTATTAGCTACCAATACAGCTACTACTAATTTCATCATCACTTTGTGCATGCCTTATAG
The DNA here is from genome assembly GCF_002007445.2 of Ailuropoda melanoleuca. Taxonomy (NCBI): domain Eukaryota; kingdom Metazoa; phylum Chordata; class Mammalia; order Carnivora; family Ursidae; genus Ailuropoda; species Ailuropoda melanoleuca. The sequence continues at coordinate 77,329,684 of NC_048220.1, read as the reverse complement.
AGATTGAGCAAAGAAGGTTTCTCAAGAGTTCATGTCTAAAGAGAAATGATGTGACATATACTGACTTCTCTGGCTTTGAAACTCCCCTTAAGTGAGAGGTTCTCCCAGGTACCAAGCTTCTTCAGTGATGTTTTAAATTATATGCACATTGGTACGTTCTGGTTGAATTACAATTCTTTTTAGGATTGTGGTATTTTAAACATCTAGTTCTTTTTTTCAATTAGGTAAAAACTATTATCTAAGCGGGTATTGGGTCATGCTATCAGGATAAGTGTCAGAAAGTTTATTTCAAACCTAGACATGGCAAAGCATAATTTAATGTGTCATCAGGCAGGCAGGCAAGCAGGCAGATGCCCTGACACCATGGGTGTTAGATTGGGAAGAGAGGCAGTATTTTTTCCTGATGAGCATGAAAAGGGAAAAAAAGGAAAAAAATGAATGATTTGCTCTATTAAGTTGTCACCAAACACAATGTGGATAAGTGAAACTGTGGAGTAAAATCAAAACTAAATAATAAAGAATATATGCTTATCTGGTATAGATGCATTCTGTCAGATAACAACAAGAAAAAAATGATAAAGATTAATCAAATCTAATAACACTTATGTAGATATCAATGCTCATTTTGTTACCATAAATAGAACTACAAACTTCCATGGAGTAACTCAAACAACGCTATCGGAAGGAAAGGTAATATTTCTTCTTGTGATACTAATAAGAAAAACTCCATTCAGTTGACTATCTAGGATCCAAAAGATACAAATGAATGAGTCTAGAGATGTGCAGCTGAAGCTGATCAGAAAAATAGATGATGGATTTGTCGAGAGAACTTTGTAAGAGACAAGGGATAAGGAACATGAAAACAGGCTAGGCTGTCTACCTGACACTGATGTTGTAGCAGAACCATTTAGTTGAGGGTGGAAGGTAACACCAGAAATAAAACAAATGTAGCCTGATTATCAGGAACAGCTTCCTGACTGTAAGAACTATTAGGTACTGGACATCTTAAGGGAATGGGGACAACTCTGGGATATGGATCAATTAAAAGCAGAAGAGTCCTCCTTCTCCACCCAAACAGAACACAAATAAAGTAATAACTGCAAGTGAGGCCCCAATCTCTTTCTCTCTCTTCTTCCCTCCTCCCTCCCTCTTTCTTCTTTCTCTTTCATTTCCATCTCAATCTCTCAATTTCTCTCTTCACACCCCCTTGGTGGGGAGGGAGGATTGAGGAATGGTAGCAGTCATTTACCATGAAGTTGGAAATATTTTTTTTCATATTTTTGGCTTACATTGATTGTAATTTAAAAAACAAGAGGTAAAAATAAATAATAAGAGATTAAGTACCTGGCCCAATCTGGTGTGGCAGAAATTTGAGTTTTCTTTCAATGTTTTTTTATGTTATTCTGCAGATGCTTACTCACCCTTCCAGAAATTTAAAAGGGATTGATGCTTACATAAGTTCTATAAAATCATAGGACTTGCAACGAAAAAAAGAAAAATTGTCAATACTTCATTCTAGCCTACTATTCCTCAAAAATGCTTTCAGAATAGTATCCTCCTATGCAAACAATTTGCTCCTTTTTTTTTTTTTTTTTTAGTCATATAATTTTAGTTGAGCTACCCAGGTAAAGACTAGATTTTCCAGCTTTTGGTGTTAGGTATAACCATATGGCTATGTTCTGGCCTTCCCTCTATTCTCTCCCTGCTAATTGGAATGAGGTCATGATGGTGAGAGCAGGTTCAACCCTACTGCACCATGAGTTAGAAACCGTATTTTAAAGATTATAGAGCAACAAGACAGAAGGCAGCTGGTCCCTTGGCATATTTGTAGAAGAGAACTGCCATACCATCTGTATCAGAGAGAAAAATAAACTTTTACCTTTTTAGTTTGTCATTTCATTTACATTAGCCAACATGACACCCTAACAAATGTACTTCTCTAAAATCCAATAAAATGGGGCTTAGCTCCTGCTAACTCAACTTTAAGTCAGTTCAACCATCTACATACATGGCACCCCCAACATGGAGGAGTAATTATGGAGACTGGGCAAGCAGAACTCTACGGTCCCTGCCTCAGCTGAGTTTTCTGGGCAGTTATACTACCTCTCAAATGTTTACATGTTCCTAAGGCTCCTCTCCATCTCACTCAGGGGTACTCCAAGGTATGATTACCCTGCTCAAGTCATTTATATCAATGCCTCATCCCCCAACAGTAAGCATTGAATATGTCATGATAAATCCCTCCATTTCCCACTGGTATTCCCAAACCCTGGTAAATCTGCACTCATTCAAACCATTTTTCTTCTAGATTCTGAGGAAAAAGTGACTCCCTTTCTGTACTCTTGTTCATTCCCTGTTTATTGGACCTGACTTCTTCATTGATTCCATCATTACCTTATATTCTCAGTTTTTCCTCTTAGATGCTTACCTCACAGAGGCAGAAAAACATATGCTCAGGTCTTTCTTCACTCATGAAAATCCTTGTCTCTTCTTTTATCTTCTCCCCTCTACTTATTGCTATATCCCACCCCCACCCCCCAATCAAGCTGTCTCTACATCATTGTCTCCAATTCACACTTTAATCCCTTGCCATCGGTTCCTGCTCTCACCTGTCTTCTAGCAAAGGTCATGAATGACATGCCAGTTGACAAATATAATGACCTCTATGGGTCATACAACTTGAAAATTCCTGTTATAAAAATGTCTCTTCCTTTGATACTCAAAATGCCAACTGCTGCTGTTTTTTCCTTCCAACTTTTTACCTCCTCCCTCTCTGTGTACTCTTTAGATACTGATATTCTCTTGGTTTCTTTTCTTGGCCAAGACTCTCCTCACTGCTCACTTGCTTCTCTTCTAATGCCATATGTTCTCTTTTATTGCTATCTACCGTGATTTCTTTAAACATCCTTTTTTATCTTCATTCTTACTTTGGAAAACGTGGCAGATTGTTGCACTGAACACCATTCCAGTCCCCTACTTGAGGCTCTATTTAGAGACTGGAAAGCTAACAACTATATTTCCCCAACACCTTTGAATCTCTGGATATTTTTTCTAGCTTCTTTGATGCCAATGCACCGCGTGTGAGTTGCAAGGTAGATGTGAGGTAGAGTTCGCATGGATTGTCCGCCGAGCAAAGTTGCCGTGCCTTTGATTTTCCTCGCAGAGGCTCAGAATACTAGAGTATTGGGTCCCTCATTTCATGCATGTCCAGAGTCAGGGCAAAGGGATCTATTCTGAAAGGACAAATTTTATTATGTTTGGCACAGTTTTGATTCTGGCAGATGTGCTAGCAGTTTTCTGATTCTACTGTTTCTTGATCTTAGCAGATGAAGTAACTCGGCTGGTGGGCCAGGTTTTTGGTGTCACTGAGGGTGTTGCCCTGGAAAGATTATACTATAGGCTTTACATTAGTTCTGTATGTGTTCCATGACACTTTAATAGATCTCCTTCTAATTGTCCTAACTGAAGAACACTGACTAGTTTAACTCCCAAAGCCACATCTGCCACCCAGTCTTCACCTTTAAACTCCATATACCTTAAGGGCTGACTACCAGGTAATTCACGTTGGTAGACCTGCAAACCCACTCAACAGACTGAAAACTAAACACATTGCCTTTCCTCAACAAACCTATGCCTGTTTTTGAATCCCCAAATTCTGTTAATAACTTATTGTCCACATGTAACCCAAGGTCCAAACCTAGGGGACATCCCTCTCTTACTTTCTACCTCTAACTTATCACTGTCCAGCAGACATATCCAGCTCACCCCACTTTTCTTCTTTATTCCTTTAAGTCAAGATTTCATCTATCTTGGATGGGTTTATTGTCACAACTTTCCAAGTTACCTTTTCTTCTATTCTTGATCTATTCTAACCTAGCTGCCTCAATTTGGACAATCCCTAAGATACAAATTTGAACAAGTTACTCCTTTGCTTAAAAGCTCTCTCATTGTCTACAAAACAGAGTATAAAATCCTCAGTATGTTATACAATGCTCTTCTTGAGCTGGTCTATGACATTCTCCAGTTTAATTTCTGACTGCACTTCATATTTCAAATCCTATCTATTCTGAACTGCTCATAGCTCCTCAAACAGACTAGGCTCTTCATACCCCTGTATCTTTTCCTTCCTTTGTATTTTCTCTTTCCTAAGAGAAAGGTGGGAAATAAAACTTAAGGCTTTTGTCATATATTACTGAATCAACCTTTTCAAAAGATAACCATTGGATGGCCATTCCTTGTTGTTTGTATGAAAAAAGTTATTCTTGTCAAATACAGATTCAAAAATCATAATATTTATTTTAGAGATTTGGAAAGTTGAAGTTACTTTCTCAAGGTGGTCCATTATGCAATAGCAGGTCTGGATCTTAAACTCAGTTTTCTTCCATAAACCCCGTGCTCCCCTTTTCACTGTAACTGAAATGCAGGGCTCTCAAGACAAAGGAAAAGGAGAGGGAACTGGAAAGTGAAAGGAAGGTAGGGGTCTTGGACTCTACTGAAATAAATACTTTCATATTTCTCCTATAGTAGCTTCCCTAAGAGCCATTCTAAATAACTAGTTGAATCATTTCTATCATTCAGCTTTGATGGTACCAAAGGCTCTTGAACAATCTTAACTGTTACTTCTTTTAAAATATTCATATAGGCTCTTCCTAATTACTACAAATTAGAAAACTATAGCTATTTGGAATAAAAGAATTACTACTTAAAGTATGTTTTATCTTCAAATTGTTTTATAATACCAGATGATATTTTAATTCAAGGACGGATAGACAGATGACTAGTATATTTTCTTTTGCAGAGATGGAGAAATTTGAGGGAGAATTGAAAATGATTCGGTCAAGGTTATGGAGATATGGTGCACAGTACAATTACCCTTCTTGAATACTTGCTATTTGCCTTGATTTTTTAAAAGTGAAATCAACAGCTTCACATCAGCTACTGATCAGGTACCAGATGGCAAAAACTTTCAGTCACTACCACCTAGGGCTATATTCAAACCAATGAAAGGCCTGTATCTCATTATCGGTCCCCTGAGCTCTTCATTCTCCCACATGGTACTGTCCTTTTCAAGTAGAAAAGTGACATTATTTTTAAAACTGCCCTTGTTTCAGATAACCAAAAAATTCTGATAATTTAAACAGGTTTGTCCTTTTAGTTTTTTTTAAATTTTGCATGACATTATTAAGTTTGCATTGAATACCACTGCAATAGAAATTTACAAAATCAAAGTAAATCGAACTAAACTAAAGGATAACACCCCAGAACCTTGCTTCATGTCAAGAATTATAGGTGAGTGAATAAGGATGCCAGGTTTAGCAAATAAAACACAAAACACTCAGTTAAACTTGAGTTTCGTATAAATGAATATTTATATTTTGTGTACATATGGCCCAAATATTGAATGAAACATACTCATACTAAAAAGTATTTTTTGTTTATCTGAAATTCATTTATCCAGAAGTACTCTATTTCATCTAGCAATCCTACGAAAAAAGAATGGGTAGTTTAAATTATTTTGTATAACTGAAAACACAAGGATATGTAAGTTGCTCATAAAAGTGTGTGATGATGTCCACTAAAGCCACTTTATGCTCTGTGGGAGACAATCATGTCTTAAAACTGTTATTATAAAACTGGAAGTTTACAAAGAATAAAAGGGAAAAAGTGACTACTGTTTCAGCTTGAAAATGGAATTATATTTTGCTAGTATGAAAAATAATGCAGTAAAATAAAAGATATTATGGATTTTTAAAGTCCCTCCTACAGAATTAGAACCCAAGAAATTGTTCAGCAATTGTTTTACATTTTTTCAAATAAGAAAATCATGCTGCTCCTAGCTGGGAAACTACTGGGCAAGTTTTAGGTTCAGCAACATTGTTCACTGAATAATGAACTCAGAATTGTTGCTTGTATTGCTCCATTATTCTCTCTGTCCGGTAAGTCTGTGAAGGGAGAAGTGCAACTCTTGCCCTGAATATGATTCAGTGGTTGTCTATAATTAAAAGCTAGCACTCGGATAAAAAGGCAAATATGGAAACATTTGCCTAGTACAGATTTCATATTTAATTTTTTTTCTTTTATCTCGTTTCAAGAGCAATGAAAGAAATGTGACATCTAATATTTTACCTTTCTAATATGTATGCATATGAATTCAAATTACACAGCCATGGTAACAGGGACATTAATAGTAAATATAAAGAGTACATTAAAATCCCCTTTGGGTGTATGTTCTTATCTTGATCCATAGAGATTTATATGTCTAACATCTTTTAACATTGATGAATATAAATCTCAGGCACTGAGGAAAGAGCATAAATCCTTATAATTCAAGATGTAAGTATCCCTACCTCTAAGGGTTAGCCTTATGAAAACCAACAAAAGCAATGCAATGGAAAGTTCAGAGAGCTGACATTATGCTCTTAACCCATGATAATGTAATATAGATAGTAAAGCTTTTGAATTGTAAGCTAGGCACTCTGATAATAATTGTAATGTGAATACTGGCCTCATGAATTATGCTATGACCATTGTCGGTATTTTAACTCAGCTGTTCTTTGAAAAGTGAAACAACTTTACTGTACTTTCCACTTTTTTTTGGAAATGTGAAGGGGAATAAATCTATCTCGAGTATGCTGACAGCAATTTTGTCTTCTGAAAATTCAAGACATGTGAATACCTTCAATAAATACTTCCCCCCCAAATAACATAAATACTTGGTAACATGAACTATCTTCATAAAACAAAAATAGGAAAAATTACAGAGGAAAAAAATAGAGAGGAAAGAGATTTTTTTTGAGTGCATCACATGATGTTTTATTTTATGGACATCTATTTTTACTGACTTTTAAATTCATGTCTTAAGCAAGTTGCAGTGTGTCTTATTCCTTGATTTTGAAAAATTAGAGTTATGTCTGTAAATTCATGCTAATTTTAAATATTTATATTAAAAAGGAAGTTATTTTGTTCCCAGAAAGCTGTATTCTTTTGGAATACATTAATCTTTTGGGTGGTGAGGACAGCAGGTGCAGAGGAGTCCTTGCTTTGTGTCAGAGAGCTGAAGATGAACCAAAGCTGAATCCTCAGTGACATATGGGAGAGACCAAGAAGACCAAGGGTGGCAGGGGTTTCATGCACACTTTAATATAATGAAAAACTGGTATTGGGAAAAAGTCATGTACTTACAGCTCACTCTGCATGCTGCTTCTAATCTTATTTGTACATGTACAGGCAAAATCTACTAACAACGGAGATTGTCTCTTTTCCTTTGTTACAACTTAGTATTGATTGCTGTGCAGGAAAGCTGACATGAATCCCAGAATGGGTTTAATTACAAGTATACACAAAAAAGTAATTGGCAGAATAAGTAAAGGGTTACTTAGCAGGTTTCTTTTTCAGAACCACAATAGTCAACTTGAGCAGCAGTGGTAATCAACAAAAAGGAACTAAAAAATAAGTGTCTTAGGGTCCCAGTCCAATTGAAAATTCATTTATCCTTTTCTCCTTTAGCCCATTCCCACAAATGCATTTCAATGCCATCTTTATTACTTTGGTACACAAGTCACCAGTGACTCAGTCAATGCCAAACTGGAAAATTAATGTAGGATGAGATCTGGAGGAACGAGTGGGTGGTATAAGGCCATCTCCCACAACTTAGCCAAGTGTGATGTGATAGGAAACAGTGTAAGTTTAGAGGTCAATATTTTTGCATTTTTGGCAGCCTTCAAATAGGCTGAAAAGTTAGCCTAGTGGTATCTTCTCTACTGAAGATTTTTATAGTGCACACAGAATAAATTTCAGAAACAAGAATTTGAAACTTTATCTCACAATATGGTTTTTTTTTCTTCAGCTGATTATGTTTACACTATCTTACTTTGTTCAAGGGACACAAATTGGTTTCTCAGGTCATGCTGTTATTAATATGATTTTTTAAAAATAATTGAATTTAACACAGAGATTGGTTGAGAAAACAGGCAAAATAAAAATGATAATTCTTAGTGTGAAAACCTCAAAGTGTGAAATAGAACACAATGGTGTTCTTTGCTTACTTCAAAATCTCTAAGATGTGTTGGACTTATTGATGTTACAATATAACATAAATAGGGCTTGCCAGGGCATAGCTGATCCTGGGGTGTGAATGGTGCATGAGAAACTGCGCTAGGTAGCCAAGAGGTATTTCATTGGGATTTATTTAGTTTGGGTCTATTCTAAGCTCGGGGTTATCATCCCATTATAGAATTATTTTCTCTGATAAAGCCATGTACTATTTATTTGCTATAAGTTAATAATAAACTTCTATCTATTGATTACTCAGTTTCCCTCCTTTTCTCACCTTGTTTCTTGTTGCTTTAAGTGAAAAGCCTTTTTCTATGAGTTTAACCAGTCTAAGATAACAAATTTGGAGTAAATAAAACTGATTATAATCTCCAGTTTGTAAAACTAATGTAATTTCATTAATACTTTTCTAAGATGAAGATTGGGCTTTTAATTAACCATTAACTATCAGCCCTAAATCTATGCTGGAAGCATAGTGTATATTTACTAAGTACTACTGACTGGCAGCTGATAAAAATCACATACACAGTATTTCTTTGAAATTTTACCTGTGTTGACATAATTGTATAGAAGACAGTAAAAAATAAAATTTTCTAGACATTTTTGTTTTTACATATATTTTTCTATTATATATATTTTTCTCTTGAAAATGTCTGCAAAGAAATATAAAGTAGTAAAAAAATATTTTTTTGGTGAAAAGATAAAAATAACCCTTTATTTTTAAATACAAAACTTACCACTTTTGTTGATATAAATGACTGGGATTAGAAGACTTTGATTAAGAGAACTATCATAGCAGGAGTGCTGCATTTTAACATGCACTGACATAAAAGGAACTGAATCACGTCTACCTGTGAGACTCAAATCAATGAGAAGGGAGTCTTTCTGTCTGAGTACTAAATACCATAACGCAACACAAGTAAAGCACAGAGCCACTGTCTGATTAAAAATAGAAAGGATTTTTTTAAAAAGAAGACTGGCATTTCTGTGACAGAAGAAAACAGCAAAAAATTTACATCTCTTCGCATTTTAAGAAAAGTAAATTAGAGTAGTAATTTTACTGCCTGTTTGCATTAGAATTTCTGTGAACACAGTGCATGAAAAAGTATATTCTTTTCAACATATAAAAATTCCATTTTTTACATATAAAAATTGAAATACGTTTTCCAAAATTCAGACCTGCAAAAGTAAAAATGAACAAAATATTCTTAGCTGGTGGTGTAATAATTTAAAAAGTTTAAAAGCATAGAGTTTAGGTTATATCAAATGGCAATAACTTCTTGAATTGATTGGAACAATGAAATTTTGAAACATAACTCAAGAGCAAATGATTTATTCTGATTCTCACAGCACTGGTGTATTTACATTTCTACAGGGCTTGCATTGATCAAAGACAACCTGTAACATTAACTATCAGCACTATTTCTTGTAACTATCTCAGGCAATTATTTTGAGGCTAAATAAATGAAAAAATGCTTGCGGCTTCTTTTTCATAAGACAAGTAGAAAAGTCAAGATTATTTTATGTAAATTAAATGATAAAGAAATACGACTTGTATAAATCTTAGGCAAATGCCTACAATAACAACAACAACAACAAACAAAAACAACAAAACAAGTCTGAGAAAAAACCAAAAATTGCAAAGTCATTTAAAAATGTATTCCTTCTAGGACAGTTGAGAAAAATTATTTCATATCATCTTCATGGAAATAGAAAATGCAGGTAGTATTACATGTCTAATAAGCAAGGATTTAAACTGTGAGCAATCTAAAATATTTTAAAGATAGGGAAGACATTTTTAGAAATTGGGATTATTGCACTCAAATCTTATATTTAAGAGGACATTTTTGCAATAGCTCAGTACTTGCATTCTTTATAAGGTGTAAAGACTGAAAATTTAAAGGTAATTTTTTTTCTTGGATTTGCAACATTTTACTAAAGGGAAAAGTCCCCACAAATGACAGAAAGATAATCAAAAATTTTTAAAAGGATGAATTTTACTGCCCTAAAAATTGTCTTTGACTAAAAGCACATAATATCATAATGATTAGAATAATTGTGGTCTTTATGTAGAAATTCTTAATGTACATTTCAAAGATACTTTAACATTTTGATTGAGCTATTTTCAGTTTTAGAGTTTTATTTTTAACAAATGGTGACTTTGAAAAGTGTAGGTAAACAATGACATAAATCATACTGGAATGGGTATGAATGCAATCTAACAAATAACCCTAATTTTGCATCCAAGGAAAAGGCACATTGAAGATCAAGTCCAAGTTATTTACTGGCAAAGCCAGCGTGAATCTTGATTCTTCCAATTACCAAACCACTATCTTTATATTTTTATTTTTCTCCCCCAAACCACTATCCTTGATGACACTGCCCAAATCACGTAGAGGTTCTTATGAGATTAGAATGCGTATATATCAAGCTGGGTTTTAAATGCAGTAAAAAGAACTGTTGCCTAAAGGGGCCACACAAAAAAATCTTCAAAGGCAAAGAACATATGTGTGATATAAATAACACTTTTCCAAAATGGTGGAATTACTCTAAAGGACCCGCCAGAAGATGTGGTTTCCAGCCCCTATTTTGACAATAACTGAGACCTGACTTAGGACACTGCCTGTAACATCTCTCTCTCAGTACTTCATTCTGTGCAAATAGTAAGTTGAGGGGCACCTGGATGGCTTAGTTGGTTAAGCATCCTACTCTTGATCTCAGCTTAGTTCTTGATCTCAAGGTCATGAGTTCAAGCCCCATGGTGGACTTGAATTACATAATTTTTGAGATACTTTCTAATTCTAACAGTTCAGTTAAAGTCATACTAGGAATTACAATGAACTCTAACAATTGTTTGGGCCCTGGACTGGTGGGCTTAATTTGACCTGTAAGTACCCCTCCCCCTCTACCTGAAGAAAAGTTTTTACAAAATTGGAATCCTTAATAGAGAACATTACAATGCTTCTGCCTTGAGCTGTTATTTTTTGCTGGGCACACGTTTCAAAGGGTTTCTGAGATGCACCTTCTCAAACTCCTGAACAGAATCACATCTTAGCCCTGCAGTAGAGTGTGATTTAATTTATTGCAGCAGTAAAATGTGATAAATGTTTACAGATGGACAGTGAATATAACACAAACACACACACACACACAGACATGCCCATACACCTCCATACCTTTTTTTAGTTTCTGGTGTAGGTGAAATGGTTAATCCTTTTAGTGTACACACAAATCTTTTAGCATACTTTATATTTCATCTGAGTAACATGTGCTGAGTTCTTAATGCATTAAAGAAGGATTGAGCTCAGTTCACATCTTCCTTTCTTATCAGTCTTAGTAAAGGAGAGGGCCTTTTGTGGAAAGGAAAATGAATGAGCTGTCTTGGATTTACTTCATGCCGTGAAGTACAATGATCTATTTATTTTCTCTTAGTATGTACATTTGTTTCTTGGGATACTTAAAATTTGGCGAATGTAATATTGTCACTTTCTCTTTGATACATCTCTACCACTTTGCTTCCATTTTTATAGTTAGGACTGTACTTTTAAGAGAGTGCTATAAAAGTTCGTCTTGTGTTCGCTTGATAAGCCTCAAAATTGGGAAGATAGAACAGCTAATTAAAAGTAGCAGGAAATGTTGGGAAAATAGTTAACTATGTAAAGTGAGGTAGCTAATGAGATATAATAATTGCCAGTGACTGGAATTCTCAAATACAACCATATCAACTGAACTGTTATTTCGGCTTTAATTCTCATCCTAGGAAATCTGATTTTTCTGTGTCATCTATAACAGTTTTGTTGTTGTCATCACATCTTTAATGAAATGAAGGGACAAATTACTTCATCCAGTTAAAGTTTTTGGGAAATTAAGTATTAGTATGTATTATTCAGGGACAGTAATAAATATTAACTACGTATTTGAAGGCAATATCTCCGTTAATAAAATGTCTTTATTTGGCACCATGTCTCACTTCAGATAAAAAAACACTAGCTACATGGATCTTCCATTGAGTACTTCGAGGATATTCCAGCACTGCAGTAAGTGGACTTACTGAGGTATGCCAAAAAAGGGAGGATTTCTGATGGCCTTCACAGATGACTTGATCTCTTTGAAAAGAGCAATTATTTAAAAACATATAGTAGAAATAAAAAAAACACTCCAATTCTTTAAAGTGTATTTAAATTATACAAAATGTGTAAAAATTGTAAATGCACAATTGGAAAGCAATAATACTATTTTCATTGTTTAAGATTTGATAGTAAAGAATATATAGATAGTTTTTGGAGCCTTTAGGAGGCCAAAAGGGCAGACATAAGACTGTTACAGCTCTTTTTGTTTTCAATGTTTATTCTCCTAAGTGCATCACTTATATATGATTATTGAGTATACGAAATGAATGTGCCTAAAATGAATGGAAGGTTTTTGCCCAGGAATAACTTCAGAGTCAAACTAACTCAATATATAAAGTGGAAAACATCATATTTTGAAACATGACAGAAAAATAACTACATTGTGATAGTGGTAATTTACCTAACATTTTTGTCTTTAAAAGCCTTTTCATCTATTTTTTATCCAGTAAGGAAATGGCGCCCATTTGGGTAGACTGGATAGAGAAAATTATTGGTGAATGCATCTGGAATTATTGATTATGCTTAGGCATAGCGAGAGTTGTTAAAAGGAGGCTGAATCAGGGGAACTGAGCTGAGTTCTCTTTCTTGGTGGTTTTTCACTTTTCTTCCCTAAACATCTCCCCTCCCCTTACAGAATCTTCAAGATCACAGGTATGCACTGAATTCAACAATGTTGCTGAAGAGACATTTATAAATTGTGTGATAATGAGGCAAGGAAAACATAACATAAGGCATATTTATCAATCCAATAGTATGCATGGATGTGGGAGGGAGGACTGGAACTTGAGGTTGGTGCCAAATCACAGGAGGGTATATGAGTGCATGTTAGAGAGGTTGGCTTAATACTTTAGCTATCAGTGGGAGTAAAAAGAACAGCACTCTTAAGGTTCCTCTTCCATATTTCTGCTTCCATTTTAGGGGATTGTTTTCATACCCATCTTTAATAGATTGTGCAATTACTTTCAGGCTTTAGTTCTCTTTTCTTTTTGTTCCTTCCCCTTCTGTGTTTTTCATGTGTTTCAAATCCAGCTCACATCTATTAATTACTGGACATAGCTCTGGGATGCCTGATTTAGTGAATTTAGCAAATTTGTTCCAATTCTCTTTACTGGTATTTACTAACTTGATGAAATTTCAACCCTGACACACACACTCTCTCTCTCTCTCTCTCTCTCTCTCTCTCTCTCTCTATATATATATATATATATATATATATATATAATGCAAGCCCCTGGTTCAGAACAAGAACTTTCCTCTTCAGTGATCAGATGATGTGAGACAGCTAGTTCATGCATCTGCAAAAAATGTTTAGGAAGCCTTAAGAGTCAGAAGACATTCTAATCATTACCGGGGAAAAGCAAGGATATTTCACTTGGAAGGGAGCTTAAGTAGAAAGATCTGTGGAGCTAAAATAAGGAAAGGCAATAAACCATGCTTTAAACACGTCAGGTATCATATAAACCCTAAACGCACTTCCTAATACTAAGAAATGCAGATGCCATTAAAGATTTGTCAAATAGCCATCGCAAGATTTAGAGAAGACTAACTAGGGACTCTCTTCTTACACAAGTCTCTAGGGATTTTGTCAAATGCTTTTTAAGGGAACAAGTATTTTACCCTGAACTTGAATTTGCCTGCTGGCTAATTCAGGCTCAATGGACATTTTTTATGTTTGATTTTGGTGTGTGTAAAACTCTGTAAAGTAGCTGGATAAAATTCTACATTGTCTGGTAGGTAACGAGTCTGGGCTGGATCAAATCTTGTCAGGTTCAGATTCGAGTTGACCTTATCTTTAGGGTCACATTTTCCAATAGTCACACCACTTTACAAGCTTCAGTGTGCATGAAATTATAAAACGTGGAGCATGAGAAAATATCTCTCAGGTTGTTTTTGTGGCAAGAGAGCCCAGAGAAATAAAGTGATTTTCAGCCCTTTGGGTTTTATTACTTAGTGAAGAAAGAAAATTTGGTTAGGGTCAGTTTTCAAGTTTAACAGTTCATCAGCCCATAATTGCACTCATTATTACTGTAGCCAGTTTTATATTGGAGTTTGATTAATAACGATATGCACTTCAGTAACGCTTTCCATTAAGTGCACTAATTACACTGTAACTGCTGTTCAACAACCAAGCAAGTGTAACTACAATGTCATTTTTATGGAGCCAGATTTGCTCAGAAGGGTACTTTGATAATGCTAACATGGGAGTGAAGTGACTGAAAGTGTGGGGACAAAGTTACTATTAGTTTAAACCCTATAGACATGAAACCATGGCATTCTGAGGTTCTTTTTTGTAGGAGAAGTTTTTGATATGGACTCAGCAAGAGTCTCTGGAATGTAATGAATAAGCATTATCTGCATGGAACTACTTTGGGCTACTATCGAGAAGCCCAGTTATTGCTATAAGAGCATTGGATTTGATCAGAAGACTGGGCTCAAATCTTCAGGTACCCATTTATTTCTCTGATCCTAAACAAATTACTTACCCTCCCTGAAATTACTGCATATGTATAAGGATGCCTACTCCTATATCTGTGACATTAGGAGTAAATGAGATATTGTCTGTAAAGATGCCTAGTTTAGTGCCTGGTCTATAGCAAAAGCTTTTCCAATATTTCATAAAGGCAAGTTGTCCTCATTCTTTCCATCATTCAGCAGTAGGGAATGGACCCCGGTTCTCTCCGTAAGCCTTCTACTTATTAAGATTAAATAAATAGAAATTCTTTAAAAACATGTATATAGTAGGGAGGAAAAGTATTAAACTCTAATAGGAAATAGTGCTAATTAATCAACCTTGTAGTAAGAAACAGAAGAAACTATGGGAAGAAGAGGGAAGGTCTAAATTTGATTCGCAAGATGAGATATTTAGTAGAGCTGGGGTCAAAAATTTCAGTCAGCTCTCAGGGAAGAATAAATACTAGAAATAATGGAGTAACTTGGAGTGGAAAAATTGCAGAAGAGAGTGAATGTATATTATTTAAGAGTGGTTGGGTTTTCGTACTATTTCTGGTTCTTCTGCTGATCATTGGCTTTTGTTTTTGCTCTAAAAATGTTGATGAAGAAAAAGAATTAGAATAAATTATTGCACTTCCCAGAGTGGGAGATAGGATTTTTTTCTTTTGAAGAGAAACTACAGAGAATGGGCAGTGTTCCAGTGTCTATAGCAGTATGGTTTGCAGATAATGTATTTAATAGTGAGTGGTGACAGGCCAACTGAATTAGAATTCTTGTAGGGAGTCACAAATATTTGGTGGAGAGAAGGTCAGAGGATCAAAGAAAGATCAAAAATATCTTTATATTCTGATGTCTTCTGATTATTTCCTTCATTTGAACACCTCTACTTTTTTTTATTTTTTGAAAATCACTTTATATGGTTCAAAGGTACAAGAGCTATAAGATACTCACAGGTACTTAGAGCTATAAGATAAGTACGAGGGATGTAATATACAATAGTATAACTACAGCTAACAGTGCTATGTGATACATAAGAAAGCTGTCAAGACAGTGGATTCTGAACTCTTACCACAAGGAGGCATTTTTTTTTCTGTTCTTCTTTCTTTTCTTTTTATTGTGTTATATGATATGATGTATTTTAGGTGAACCTATTGTGATAATGATTTCACCATATATGTGAATCAAACCATCATGCTGTATATCTTAAACTTATACAGTGATATATATCAATTACTTCTCAATGAAACTGGAAAAAGTAAAAAAGAATTTAAAAGTAATATATAAAATTACTTTTTAAAATTAGCTCATATATGCTGGGGATTGATGTAAAGAGAGATGTACAAGAAACAGGGAGAGAAATCATTTAGATATAATTATGTCTCTGTAGTTCTCAGTTATTGGAATATTACATGAACAAAAAAAGAGAAAGAAAGAAAAGAAAAAAGAAATCTCAAATGGTATTTCTCTTTTGAACAATGTGCCCTTTTGTCATGTGATGGGATGAGCACTGAGTGTTATACGCAACTGATAAATTATTGAACACTACATTTGAAACTAATGATGTACTATATGTTGGCTAATTAAATTTAAATAAAAAAATTAAAAAAAATTAACAATGTGCCCTTTCATCCCAGTTTCTTTTTTTTTTTTAATTTTATTTATTTATTTGACAGAGATAGAGACAGCTAGCGAGAGGGGGAACACAAGCAGGGGGAATGGGAGAGGAAGAAGCAGGCTCATAGCGGAGGAGCCTGATGTGGGACTTGAACCCATAACTCCGGGATCACGCCCTGAGCCGAAGGCAGATGCTTAACCGCTGTGCCACCCAGGTGCCCCTCATCCCAGTTTCTAATCACATTAGTTGTTGCTAGCACCCAATAACATAATGCAATAATTTAGCAGTAAGGCTTTATGACACATGCAGTTGAAAGACTAGAATCTACTGAGTTAATGCCAAGAGGCAAGGAGACTTGGGTCTAATGAAAAATCTTAAAGGCTGGTGAGCTTACTGACAGGGATGGGCTCTTCCTGAATGCTGGCATCCCTGATTAATAGCTGGTGAGCATCAGTAATTAAATATTTGGCTCTGATTTTCTAGGTTGTAATAAACTCTCAACTTTTGCTTAAACTTGTTGAAGGAGTTTCCATATTTCCCTTCAAAGAAGAATTTTGTGAACTTCCATTTATCTAAAAATACAGAACTGTGAGGAAATTATAGGTTCCCATAACACTGATATTTGATGAGAAACAGTCACACCAACAATGAGCAAAACCACAAACTGAATAAGGAGGCAAAACACCCAATATCTGGGAGAAGAAACACTCAAAACCATCTTCAACCAAAGGTGTTCTTGAACCACTGATATTCATGTGGAATATTTAATCAGTATTCTGTTTTTAGTTAGTTGTAAATATGTTAAAAGATAATATTGTACAGGATATGACTGTTTAAAAATAATGAGTTTAGCGTTCCCATTTATGTAGGTATATTTTCTGTCACACAGCTATGTGGGTTAAAATATTATAAATGTCACCTTTTCAGCTTTTGATACATCTTTCCAAATAATTCATTAACAGAAAATGTAGAGAAAACTTAAAAATAATAAGCTTCTTCATTTGTGCTAAGTTAAAAATAGGTTTATGTAAAAAAATAGGTTTATGTAAATCTATTTAAAATATTTATTCATCATAAAAATATGACTCATTGTTGGAAAAACTGGTGCCTGAAGAGTTTCCATTAAGAGTGAGTTGGCAACAAACTTAATACAAAATAATGAATGGAACAGAACACTAAGACTAGAGGCTTATCAATTCACAGTATAGCATAAACTAATTATATGATGGTTACTTCGTCCGTTGGTTATCATCAGCCTAATTCAGGTTCTGTACAATTTAAAAGAACACATATTTAATTACAGTTAGTAAGGATTCTATGAAAAACCTACATTTTTGTATAGGAAAACTATTTAAGGTCATTTAACATTGAAAACACAGCCTTTTCCTCATGTAAAGATTTGTTTGTTGCTAAATCCATTCAGATTTTGTTAAACACCATTATGATCTACCAGTTTTAGATGTTGGCAAATCTGATAGCATGACATAATAAAATACTATCTTTGGTACCTGTAAACACAAGTTATCAAAAATTTCTAAAAGTAAAGAGTTCATTGTTCTCCAACTCTCTGAAAAAAAAAAAAACCATAGAACATGGTTTAGTATCAACAGTAACCACATGGAAGCTAAATGGCAAATTTCCCCCCAGTTGCAAGACTGAAACTTTAATGTGGTCAATTGTCTGCCTCAACCAGTATGACCTTTTGGTGGCTGCACCAAGGAACATGTAGAAAGAGTACTTGTTTTACATCAACTTGGGAATGTCAGCACTTAAAAATTTCCTAGAGTCATAAATACGTTTTATTTTCGATTGATCCTAAAATATTTGCATGTTCAGGTTAAATTATCTCTATTGAATAATACCACTTACAATCTGATAATCGTTTTACTTGCTTTAAAATTTCCTATAACTAGTAACTAGGAATCCCTAAAGCTAATCATTTGAAATCTTATTGTAAAATCCATGTGCATTCTAAATGTATTGTATGTTCTAATGTAGATTTTACTAATTCTCCAGATTGAAGTTAGGACTCCAACAAAATTCTGTTCATCTTGCCCCTTGCTCACTTTCACTTCTCCATCTTTATCACATCATCTTTACAGCTCTTGGGGCAGAGTTTTACTTTATTGGGAGTTTGTGATAAACATTCTTTTTAATTCTCAATATGTTCCCATAGGGTGTAGTCTAAAAGTCTAAAAGACAATTTAAACATTTAAAAATATTATCTAAGAAAAAGTAGAAAAAAATTTCCCACACATTTACCTGATTCGGAAATTGTAGTCTCCTTTTTCAACTGTTTTTCTCATATACTCATCATCTATTCATTTCTTGATACATAGCTGACCTTTAACAACATGGGTTTGAACTGTGTGGATCCATTTATATGTGGATTTTTTATAGTACAGTACTGTAAATGTATTTTCTCTTCCTTATGATTTTCTTAATAACATTTTCTTTTCTCTAACTTACTTTGTTGTAAGAATACTGTATATATATAACATACAAAGTATGTGTTAATTGATCATTTATGTCATCAGTAAGGCTTCTGTTCAATAGTAGGCTATTAGAAAAGTTTTGGGAGGTCAAAAGTTATATGCAGATTTTCTCCTGCATTGGGGGCTGGCATCCTTAACCTTTGTATTGTTCAGTGCTCACTTTGGCAGACATATATCCTAATGTTTGCATTGTTCATCTGTCAACTGTATTTGTTTATTTGTAAAAAAAAAAAATGTAGACAAAATTTTACTACTTGAACCAATACAAATTCAACTCACACACGTAGTATACTTTTTAACATGTATTATCCTTTGAAAATTATTCATTCTAAGTCATGCACAGTATTTATGCCATCAATTTTTATTTATGTAAGAATCAATAATTATCTTTCTTTATAGATACCATCGACAATTACTACAGATTATCAGAATTGATCTGGACGTGCATTTGCATCGTCAGAGTTGTTTGAAACATGGAGGTGGGAGATTAACTAAGGCCTTTCAAAGAAAGAGATTTCCATACATACATATGCACACACACACACACACACACACACACACACACACACACACACAAACTCACATATACACCTTTGAGTATATTTGGCTGAATACCTTCATATCTATATATTTTTGGGTGTTTATGCAGTTAAAAATTTCTTAAAGTACTTTATTTTCCTCTACTCCATGCAACCTAGATAACCAGGATAAGGTCTACAGAAAAATATAAATGGCTCACGCCTTCTTTCTTTTTAAAGTACTCACACTTTTCCATTTATTAGTGAAGATAGCAGTTATCTGCCTTTCTGTGTATGCATGTGTGTGTATGCATGTGGATGTCCATAGACAAC
Organism: Ailuropoda melanoleuca; assembly: GCF_002007445.2. NCBI lineage: Eukaryota > Metazoa > Chordata > Mammalia > Carnivora > Ursidae > Ailuropoda > Ailuropoda melanoleuca. The sequence continues at coordinate 77,310,090 of NC_048220.1, read as the reverse complement.
AAAACACAGTTTTATTTTTCTTTAGTTTTCTTACTGACAGGCAAGTCATACACCTTAAAATAGAAAAATTTGCACCAGTTGTGAAGGTATTCATATATAGGGAGAGAAATCCTTGTTTTTATATTAATATGCAAATTGATATTCCAAATAAAAACAGCAAGGAAAGATATAAGTAGTATATATCCACACAAATAATGTCCAAATTGTACGGGGTAGTCTTATTGTTGGCCCTCAGTAGGTTTTCTAGTCCATAATTTTGGTCTATCTACCAGATGCTTCACATATATATCCTTTCGTATTCTCCTAGTCTCTCCCATCTCTAGTTTTAGTTGTTGCTGAGACAACCCAGTTCTGCATGGGTTTCAACCAACTTCACAATGGTGCAACCTAAGATTGTCTCACTGTATGTCTGGGTTGCACACCTTTAGCCCTCTGTATCTTCTTGGTTCACACTAAGGCTTGAGACATCTCAGGACCCCTCCCCCTCAGTATCCACACATGCACAAGCTAGATGTGTGTGAGTTAAAATTCTGTGTGTTGAACCAATGGAAGATAGGAGGCCTGTGGAGTAACCTATGGGATACAGGAACAGATTAATACATTTTCTCTCTCCTTCTGAGTATAGCTTATACTGCGAAGAAATTGTTTATTTGGCCTCCTGGAAGATGGTGTAAGTGAAATCAACCAACCAATTGGTTGCATGTGATATAATGTAGCAGTAGGCCAAATAATATATCATTTTATTGATACTTCATTCTTCTTGGCTTACTTCTCATTTCCCTTCATTCCCTCTCTGTGGGATTGAGCTCTAATAAAAGTTCAAGGCTTAAGGTTCTGCTTTCTAGGGAACTCAGATTAAAAGTGGTATTAGAAATGGCCCTCAGGGCATTCCAAGATGGCGGAGGAGCAGGAGACCTAAAGTTCGTCTGGTCCCAGGAATTCAGCGAGAGAGCTACCAAACCATTCCAAATACCTATGAATGCAACTGGAGAATGAAGAAAAGAGTAGCAGAAACTCTATGAACAGAAAGGCAACCACTTTCTGCAAGGAGGAGAAAAGATGGAGGAGGAGTAGGCGACCCTTTCTCAGCTGGTCCGAGTTGAGCTGGATATCTACCAGACCATTCTGAACACCCACAGAATCGGCCTGAGATGCAGGAAGATACATCTGGATCTCTACAAATGAACATCTCCAGTGCTGAGTATTGAGGTACGAAGCGGGGAGCTGTGAATCCGAGCACAGATATAGGAAGATAAAGGGAAGGGGGAGGGAGCCTCTGCGCTCAGGCACCGGGAAGCGATAGCCCCTTGTGCTGGGGAGTGGGCTGGACTCTCAGACCAGCACCCGCAGAGAGCGGACTGAGACAGTGAGCCTGGGAATGCCCGTGTCCAAACTGAAAACAGGAGCCTGACCGCACACTCGAACTAGAGTGAAACCGAGAGCTCAGGAGTGCAAGCGCGACCAGACTGAAAACTGGCGCTCCAGAGCACAGGTGAACCAGACTGAAACAGGGAGCTCGGGAGCTCGGGAGCACGCGTGGGAACTGGCGGCAGCGGGCAGTGTTAGAAGCACAAAGGACAGAGACTTACTGGCCCTGGAAGTGAGGGCTGGCACACAGG
>NC_048220.1:77185105-77308371 GCF_002007445.2 Ailuropoda melanoleuca | reverse complement strand
TATACAATGGAATATTACTCAGCTATAAGAAAGAACGAATTCTCAACATTTGCTGCAACATGGACGGCACTCACTGGAGCAGATAATGCTAAGTGAAATAAGTCAAACAGAGAAAGACAATTATCATATGTTTTCTCTCATCTATGGAACATAAGAACTAGGATGATTGGTAGGGGAAGAAAGGGATAAAGAAAGGGGGGTAATCAGAAGGGGGAATGAAACATGAGAGACTATGGACTATGAGAAACAAACTGAGGGCTTCAGAGGGGAGGGGGTGGGGGAATGGGATAGACTGGTGATGGGTAGTAAGGAGGGCACGTATGGCATGGTACACTGGGGTGTTATACGCAACTAATGGAGCATCGAACTTTACATCAGAATCCGGGAATGTACTGTATGGTGACTAACATAATATAATAAAAAATCATTAAAAAAAAAAAGAAATGTCCCTCAAAGACAAAACTCATGGATCTATTGGCAGTAAGGATTCATTTGCTGATGATATGCAGGGTGATGATATGTTATGGTGCATAGTTCCTTCGCAGTTACTAAGGATTGATCTACAGTTAAACAGGATAAGGTTCAGATAGAAGGTAGGGTGCTACTTTTACAATAGCTGTTGCTCTTTAATGTTATGGGGTAGAGGTAATTATAAGAATTGTGGAGTGGGGGACAGTGCACCTGGGTGGCTCTGTTGGTTAAGCGTCTGCCTTTAGCTCGGGTCATGATCCCAGGGTCCTGGGATTGAGCCCCTCATTGGGTTCTCTGCTCAGTGGAGGGCCTGCTTTTCTCTCTGCCTGCTGCTCCCCCTGCTTGTGCTCTCTTTCTCTCTGTCAAACAAATAAATAAAATCTTTAAAACAACAACAACAAAGAAACCCTCTTGTGTCATAACCAGAAATCAGAATGCACTGAACATAGAGCCAGAACAGGTCTCCCATATCAAAATCAGATCTTTAACAGAAAAAGACAGGGACTCTAAGACTTATAATGAGGCCATTTGATTGGGCAAGACTGAGATTCTTGAATTCCTAGGTTTCCTAAAATCTCTGGTTTGGCAGAAGCAACTCCTTTCCCCTTCTTTGCAGAAGTAGACTCTTTTCAAATGGAAACCATGCAACAGTCACATCTGAGGCAGTTGCCTTACAAGATGATGCTTGTTCTCCCCTGAATTTGCACCGACCACTCCTCATTGTCTTCTGGCCAATAACCAGGGTAGCTCTCTTAGCACAGCCATGCTGAGAATTATAGCCATTGTTGTTCAAGCCTATTTGTTTGAGGAATTTTAACCTCTGACTAATATATACCAGCAGGTACTGGGAGAACAGGTCAAATTAGAAATGAGAATGTTCACCAGAAGAATACAGAATATAAAGCTGGAAAGTGGAGAATTTATTGACACTGCAGCACTGATCCACAATTTGGGATTAAACATTCTGACAAGGATCTAGTCACAACAATCTGCTGATTTGATTCCTTAAATCAAGCCCTCGACCATGCCTTGTAACATAGTGTATTTTGCTTTCAAAATCTACAGGAGCCCACCAATCAGTTTCCCTTTTTTAGTAGTAGGAGATGCAAAGTGAAACAACTGTCTTTTGCTTTAGAGGGAGAGCATAACCCAGCATGCCACAGACACTGGACCCTAAAACTTCTTTCATGTGGCAGGCCACCAGACCTTTGGGGGTTTATTAGGGTGTCCAGAATGATTTCTACTTGTTACCAGTTCTAATTTGTTTGATGTCATGAATACAGTGGACTAGCTGGTGTTCTGTAAAATGTAAAGATGATCTTGTCCCTATGACTGTATTTCTTTTTTTTTCTCTTTCCTATGACCATATTTCTATAAAAAACGGAAACTACAACTGCTATGGGAATGCAAATTGCTTTTTTCTTCTCTCGTTTGGGTTAAAGAAGAAGACATTTGCCACTTGATCAATGGCCTTACACCAAAATAGAGAGGCTGTGGGTCTGCTCCTGGAAGGACCCATTTAGCATGACAGCTGTGACTGACAGTACTATCCGGTGAAGTTTACATTAGTCTACTGTCATTTGCCACATTCCATCTGTTTTTTTAAGAGCCAGATGATGGAAAATATTATCCCTGAATCCAATGAAGTTTTGATAGTGGCACTAATCTCTGCGACACCATTCCTCCAGATATGCTCTGTTGCTTCCTAGTTACTATTTTGGCCAAAGGAAAGTGGGCATAGTAGGCAGTTTCAGAAGCTCTCACTTGGCCTTTCCTCCATAATTATACTTCCTCTAACAATCAGACAGGCAATGTGAGAATTCTGGAGCTACAGTATATATTTATCCTGATTGTATACTCAAGAGACTAGGTAATTTGTCACAGGGTTGAACAACTATGAATAATCACAGATTGGCACCATTACAACTATCCACAATGTAGAATCACTATAAATAGACTTGGGTCCAAACTACAGTTATGACCCAATCTCCATAAACCAACCATCTAATTAGAAGAACTTGATGGAATTTAAGGTCCCCTAGTATTGGTGTCATCTCAAATCCTGTATTTCATTGTCCTCAAACTTTTGGCTATATTCACCTCCCCTGTGCATAGCTATTGTGCAAATAACAGAAACTGGGGGGGGGGGATTGGTGAAATCTTTACTGTTTATTTAAAGGAGAGCTGTCCTTGAGTAGGTGACTGGGCTGGCACCCAGTGCATCTGTGGAATGTATGCCCTTAGAAAGAAACATCTGCATTGAATCCATATTAACACGATGAAAGGCATAAGAAATAGATACAGAACAGGTTGTGTTAGTTAATTTTATATGTCAACTTGACAGGGCCACAAGATGCCCTGACATTTGGTCAAACACTATTCCGGGTCTGTCTGTGATAGTATTTCTGGATGAAATTAAACTGATAAAGCAGATAGCTCTCTCTAATGTGGGTGCGCCCTATCCAATCAGCTGAAGGCCTGGATGGAGTAAAAATGCTGACACTCTCTTGAGTAAGAGGAAATGGACTCCTACTTAACTACCTTGATCTGGGTCATTGGTTTTTTTTCCTGTATTTGGACTCAAGTGGAAACTGACTGAAACACCATCATCCTCTAAGTTGCTCAAGCCAAATATTGCATATTGTCATCCTAGGTTCCCTCTTTCCCTCACTCCCATATCTAGTTTATCAACAAGACTGGTGGATTCTATCTCCTAAATATATCCTGAATTGATCTATTTTTATTTTCAAATATTTTAAATTCAAGCTACTTTCATCTCTGACCTAAATTACCATGGGAATCTTCTCCCTACTTGCCCCTACTTCTATTCTGATGCAATCCATCCATTCTCAACTCAGCAGTAAGATGTCCTTTTAAAAATATAAATTATTACATGTCATTTTCCTGTGTAAAATTCACAGTGCATTTCAAATGCCTTACTTGGGCTTTTTAAACTCTCATGGTTGGCCAGTGCATGCCTTGTCCCAATTGTTCTCCACTATGATACTTGCTCAGTACTCCTCAGCCACACTGCTTTTCTATCTGTTCCTTGACCATGCCAAACTTACTTCTTCCTTGCTCTTGCATGACTTCCAATCATGCAAATATCAGCTTAAATGTCTCCACCTTAATTCAGGTTTTCTTGACCACTCAATATAAAATAGCTATGCAGGCACCTGCTGTCAATCTTTACTGAATCTTTATGGAGAAAGTATCAAAATGCTAATTAAGGCTTGACTGAAGAAGGATGTGGTCAGAGGTGTGACAGATAAATTCTAGGGTAGGACTGTTCAGGAGAGTACAGATTAAAAAAAAGACTCAAGAGCAGTTAGTTTCTTGAAAAAAAAAGTTTTCTCTAGAGACCTTTGGACAACTAGGTTAAAAAAGAAAAGACATGCACTAAATAATGTGAGCCTCTGGGAGGGGCAGCAGATAGTATATGTGGATTTTAAGTACTGGTAACAGAACAAACATTTGCAACATGCATGTCAATGTTCAAAGACAGTCCTTGGGATCAAGAATGACATTTGGTTTTGTACCTATTTAATAACTTTATTACTTGGCAGGCTTTACTATCTAAATACTATATTGGACAGAAAGACAAATTTGTATAAAAAGGATGTTATGGGCATCCTTATCAATAAATGATATTTAAGGTGATTTTAAGTTTTCCTTAAATGTTGTTTGAACTATTTTATACTACTCAAACCAATATTAGCCACCTGGTCTAACTCCATTGCAGTTTAGTATAACTGTAACAGGAGTCAATTATTTATGAATCAGTGGAAACATCTGGAAACTTGACCTCCTTTTGATATTAAAAGGACTGGAGCATTTGCTGTATTTCACTATTAGTGCCACTTCAGTTATTACATGCTCTGCCAATGTTTTATGTAACTGCACTGATTTCCTTCCGACTCATAAGGTCAGCTGGCTGTGAAGGGATTGAGTTTTCTAGGCACTGCTGCCTGCGTCTTTCTCCTTATTGATACAGTGCCCTGCTACCTAATGCTTACACACAGTGGATAACGTTATTTTGGCACTGTATAACATATGCGTAAGCATTAAAGAGAATAAACTAACTTATTTTCCTGAACCAATCTTATCTTCATGCTTTTTAGGATTTTCAATCTTTTCCTTTTTTTGATACATACACATGTTTGTACACACACACAATTTAATGTTTTTCATCTGTATCTAAAAAAATACAATGGCTTTACCCATGGGTATAATTTATTTTAGCCAGTTAGAAAAGAATGCATCAGTTTTATACCAAATATATTTCCAGTGTATTTTGTATGAAAAGTAGAGATGGAGAAAGTATATGTTCAAGGACTGATGACATATGCACCAAAATATGCAAACATACATATGTCTGCACAGGTGAATTTGCAATTCTATCTCTGGCAAGACAGAATATGTAACTAAGTGGATGTATCCTACTTAGCTGGATAATCCCAAACCACAGGCAATCAAGTTATCTGTATTTGGCTTTGTTATTTTTCTGCCAACAGACTTTTGTTCTAATTCATTTTGCTTAGGCTTATTTTCATTCATGGAATATTTATTGTGAATGTGCTCTGTATGAGACATGATAGTAGACACTGGAGATAAAAATGATGAATAAGACAGTCTGTGGTTCTAATGGGTTTCAGGCTTTTCACGTGTTCTCAACACAGAGCGGCATAGCACCAGGATGAAATGTTTAGGGAACTTAAATGGTAGATAAGAGTAACTCTTCTGACATTAAAAACAAACATAAATAAACAATCAAAACAAACTGCTTGTTTAATAGTTAGTCTGATTAGTTCCAAGAGCTCCTATATTTTCTTACCAGGGTGGCTCAGTATCAATATCGAAAGAACTGAGGTGAAAATAGCAGAACAAACAATGTAAGTCCTCAGAAGGAGCCATGGAAGGAACACATTTGGAAAATGAGTCTTTCTTTTTTTTTTTTTTTAAAGATTTTATTTATTTATTCGACAGAGATAGAGACAGCCAGCAAGAGGGAACACAAGCAGGGGGAGTGGGAGGAGGAAGAAGCAGGCTCATAGCAGAGGAGCCTGATGTGGGGCTCGATCCCATAACGCCGGGATCATGCCCTGAGCTGAAGGCAGAAGCCCAACCGCTGTGCCACCCAGGCGCCCCGGAAAATGAGTCTTTCTAATTTCAACAGAGAATAAATTCTTGGGGAGATATAAACTCAAATGTGGACATGGAAAACTCAGAACTCTGGAGCATACTCTGTCCCCTGAAATCATAGAAAAGAACATGTATCTAGGGCCTGTTTCAGCCCCTTTTCCTGGCAGCTTCTCATGCTCTTGTTGCTAGGCTTTCTGCCGCATAATGCCACCACTATGGCAACTGATGATTGGATCAGCAATTTGACTCTAAGACCATCTTAGATGGAAGATTGCAAGGTAGCCTGGCCCTAGAGCTCTAATAAGCAAGTTAAGCCTCCAAAGGTCCCTAGGCATCTTGCTCCCTAAACTGAGTGTGATTGACTGACCCAAAACACCCTTTCCCCTGGAGGGTTTGAATTGGAGGTATAAAGATACAGGCAGGAGCTGGCAACAGCAGAGTGCCAAAGAGGTTGCAAGTTACATTGAAAAAAGACTGTATGCAGAAATCGGCAGCCAGTGGAATCTGTGTGATTTGAAGACAGAAGGTAGTAAAATATGGAAGGTGGTAGAGCAATAAGCAAGCAAAAGTCATGAAATAAAGAAAAGGACCTTAGACTAATGTTACCAGGTAGAGGCAGGCACAGTAGCAACAGAGACAGAAAATAGCTGAGTCATCTTAACTACAGGACTTCAGAGTAGTGAGCAATGAATGCCTGTTCTGAAGATGAGCTTCACGTGTCCTAAGTCTAGCCAGGGGGTCCCAAGTTTAATTAAGAAGTATGCATGATCTGTGATTACCATATTCTGTTTCTACAGAAATAAAAGATTCATAAGTCTTTCTCCTATAGTGGGCCCAAACACTGAAGAGAAACAGATCTGTGAATAAAAGTTACATCACATGGGAAAATGGGCCCCTAAATAGTTAAACTCTTCTCTATGATGAATTACATCTGCAAAACTTTTATTTGTAAAATTCATATGGCCAGAACTTTGACAAGTGACTAGGATTTCTTAAATGTCCCTGTCTTTAGAATCAAACAAATGGGGTAATGAAGGACCCATGTGGTCACATGGTAATCATAACTCTGAACGTGGAATCATCTCATTTAGTTCCTTTTTCCTACAAGGGAAAGAAAGGCTCCAAAGGTCTGTAGGCATTTTGCTCTGTGAGTGCATATTATTTCAGCAAAAACATCTATAAAGCAAATCCATTCTCTTTCATAATAAAATCAATATTCTGTTAAAAAAGAAGGAAAAGAAACATCTTGACTGTGAAACAATGATCCTTAATGATAACATCAGGAAGGAAGAGCTACACCTAGGGTATCCTGTGTTGCATGGTGGTACCAAGAGAAGCAGGATGTTGAAAGGCAGAAGCCTATCTCCTTTGTGGGATCCCACTGTACCCCATCCAAATGCTTTTTTCTTTTTCAGCTTGTATGGTGTCTAGTAGAGTTGAGTTATACCACATTTCTCATCTTCTATCTTTAAACAAATGAATTGTCAGAGTTTCACACCCAAGCGCAATCCTCATTATTTTTAATGGGAGAAAGTGAGGCCCTGTATACTCAGGACCAGGGGTTCAAACAGCAAGGAATAGAGCACCAGAGCTCCAATTTTACCCTTAATAGCATCTTCCCTTCTTTATGAGGCCTACCTACAGGTGACTGCTAGAATGGCTTCTTCTTTTCTTTATATTCCTCGATTTCTTTCATTAAGCACCAATTAACTGGCAGGCATAGGTTTTCTACAATCTTTTAGAGTCAAGGAAAATGGGAAAACGAAGATTGAAAACATTTTAGGGTTAAAAAGAAAGAAAACTAATGATAGTTTGCTTTCATTCTTTAAGTAATGTAGGAGGCAAAGTTAACCACACAGAGAAAGTTGGGATAGATGGGTAATAAAACTGGGAATTGCTACTGTGAAAATATGGCAGGGAGTCAACTAGAGATGAATAAGAAAATTGCAATAAGGGTCCAAGAGCTGATGGATAGCATGCCTTATTACAGTGATTTGCACATTTTTTCCCTTCAAGTCATGACCAAATGTCCTTTGGCAGAAGTCCATGTTTGAGGATGGGAAAATTTACATCTTTATTTTCAGTAACCTTGAACTGAAATTTACATTTCCTTCAATTGTGAATACAGGCCACAAACCACATTAGTATTAGTAGTTCTTGTGACATTTTACCCAATTGAAATATTGGATATTTTCATATCATATTAGAATTATAGTATTTCAAATATCATCTATTATGCTCCAATGGTATCAATTTTTATTAAAAGTGTTTACAGAGGAACATATATTACAATTTCATTTTTTGGGTAAATATTTTAATATAATTTGTTTTGCTGGTATTCTATATACATATTTCTTCTTATGTTCAGTTAGCCAGCATATAGTACATCATTAGTTTTTGAGGTAGTGTTCAACGATTCATTAGTTGTGTATAATACCCAGTGCTCATCACAACACGTGCCCTCCTTAATACCCATCACCGGGTTACCCCATCCCCACAACCCCCTCCCTTCTGTAATCCTCAGTTTGTTTCCCAGAGTCCAGAGTCTCTCATGATTTGCCTCCCTCTCTGATTTCTTCCCATTCTGTTTTCCCTCTCTTCCCCTGTGGTCCTCTGTGCTATTCCTTATGTTCCACATATGAGTGAAACCATGTGATAATTGTCTTTCTCTGGTTGGCTTATTTCACTTAGCATAATCCTCTCTAGTTCCATCCATGTTGATGCAAATGATGGGTATTCATCCTTTCTGATGGCTGAATAATATTCCATTGTATATATGAACCACGTCTTTATCCATTCACCTGTTGAAGGGCATCGTGGCTCCTTCCACAGTTTGGCTATTGTGGACATTGCTGCTATGAATATTGGCGTGCATATGCCCCTTCTTTTCACTACATCTGTATCTTTGGGGTAAATACCTAGTAGTGCAATTGTTGGGTCATAGGGTAGCTCTATTTTTAATGTCTTCAGGAACTTCCATACTATTTTCCAGAGTGGCTGTACCAGCTTGCACTCCCACCAAGAGTGTAAGAGGGTTCCCCTTTCTCCACATCCTTGCTAACACTTGTTCCTGTCTTGTTAATTTTGGCCATTCTGACTGGTGTAAGGTGGTATCTCATTGTGGTTTTGATTTATATTTCCCTGATGGCTAGTGATATTGAACATTTTTTCATGTGTCTGTTAGCCATTTACATGTCTTCTTTGGAGAAGTGTCTGTTCATGTCTTCTGCCCATTTCTTGACTGGATTATTTGTTTTTTGGGTGTTGAGTTTGATAAGTTCTTTATAGATCTTGTATACCATCCCTTTATCCAAAATGTCATTTGTACATATCTTCTCCAATTCCATTGATTGCCTCTTAGTTTTGTTGAGGGTTTCCTTTGCTGTGCAAAAGTTTTTTATCTTGATGAAGTCCCAAAAGTTCATTTTTGCCTTTGTTTCCCTTGCCTTTAGAGACGTGTCTTGAAAGAAGTTGCTGTGGCCAATGTCAAAGAGGTTACTGCCTATGTTCTCCTTTAGAAGTTTGATGGATTCTTGTCTCACATTGAGGTCTTTCATCCATTTTGAGTTTATTTTTGTATACGGTATAAAAGAATGGTCTAGTTTCATTCTTCTGTATGTGGTTGTCCTATATTTTTTTAATTTATTTTTTTAATTTAATCTTTAAATTTTAAATTCAATTAATTAACATATAAGGTATTAGTTTCAGAGGTAGAGATCAGTGATTCATCAGTCTTATATAATACCCAGTACTCATTATATCATGTGCCTCCTTAATGTCCATTACCCACTTACCCATCTTCTCCATCCCCCGCCTCTCCAGCAACCCTCAGTTTGTTTCCTATGATTAAGAGTCTCTTATGGTTTGTCTCCCTCTCTGATCTATATTTTTTTAATATAAAATATTTTAAGAAAGATCTATGGTGTTCATAGGTTTTATCAAATTACTGAAGGGATTCATAGCATGTAAAAGGTTAAGAATGCCTGTTCTTTGGTGTCTCAATATTTGTCATACAAAATGTAACACTCAAGACTAAGGGGCATGGTATACAATAGAATGAAATATTGTTATTGAAACGGGCAAAAAATATAAGCAATTACTTAGGCTCATCAGCTACTATGAGATGCTGCTTTTTTTATGTCAAGATTTTAAATATTATGACTTAAGTGGTATTTTTCTTTTACAAATGCCCAGGACTTTTGTTTACAGTCAATTAAACCTGTCTCATTTATCCTCTCTAACCTTCAGTCAGAATACCCACATATTGTAGCATTCATATTTTAACATTGTGTGTCCAACAACATGATTTAAGGCTGATGAAATCTTCTCTGTATAGGTACTTTATTTGCTGAATATCCATGGATGCCATTTACAAGTCCTGTGCTTGCTAGCATCAGGGATTTTTGTAGGTAAATATTGATTGTGGACCTTTGATTTTTTACTGATTGATAAATCAGTGCCTAAATGAGGTGACTGAAGAAGACTGACAATTTAGCATCAAAACAAGGACTATAATAATGTAATGGATACCTGTGCCTCTTTGTGCTCGCCATGTCAATACCCATTCCCCGTCAATTTTTTAGGAAAGCAACCAACGTTTTATTTTATTAAAACATCCTTCCACTCTTAATTCCTATGATTCAGTTGGGGCTGTCCCCTTCTCCAGCTTCAGGGGTGAGTATGTAACTCAGGTGAATTAGAGCACTCTGTTCTCTTTTCCATTGTGGTTGTCATAGGCAGAGGCATAAATTATCTAGGCAACTAACACTCATTTGGAGGGACTTTCATTGGAATTTTTGGGAAAAAATAGGTGTAGTGGAGAGTTTACATGAAGCTTGGAGCTGTTGGCAGCCATCTTTCCACCATGATAGCAGAGAATGCCAAAGAACAGAAGTTACAGAGAAAGCATTCCTCAGACATGGTAAGACTCATTTTCATTTTTGTGACCTAATTAGAGTGTTAGATTTAGCTGTGCCTGAAGTCAGCACGTGGGTTTTCATTTCTGTGCTCCTAACCACATGAATCTAAGTCCATTAAGTCACTTTAAGATTCAGTTACCTGGAACAAATGAGTGTGGACTAACAGACACTTTTGCTAAACTCCAAATTCTAATTAGTCTGGAAGGTTCTTATTAACTATGAAATACTTATTAATGATGCATAAATTAGTCAAAATAAGAATAGCAGCAAAGGAAAATTATTTCATAGGTCTTAAAAATCTCGTTTTAAATTAAACCATGACTAAGCTATGGAAGGAGGAAGAAAAGCTGGATATTTCAGGTGATTGATAAATTGTATAAATATGAGTTAATTATTTGAAGGGATTCTGCATTTATCCTCCAGATGCCGTAATTTCTAAACTGGCATGCTTTCATCATTTGCACACTTTGAAGTCGGAGAACCTAATCAATCTTCCTTCTGGATTTGTATTCCTATAGAGATGATGGCCTGTTCTAGGACAGCCAGTGTCGCCTAGCCTATTGTACTGAAGAATAAATGAGTAAGAGTCTTGATTACCTTACAAATAAATCTGGTTAACAGTTATATTAATTAAAACGCCTGGTTCTGCGGCTATTCCGAACTATTTATACGTGATTTAATTCATATCAGCAGCTAATTTGTATTTAATGCAAACTAATGGGTTTTATGTAAATGGAGCATGTGGCAGTCTATTTAAAAAACAAATTATCTCTAGTTTCATTTCAGTTATTTTAATTAAATTTAGAGTGTGTGTGGTGGGGGGATGAAGGGGAAAGGGATGTGTTATATATGAGGTGATGATTAAATCCAATTTAATTCTACAGAATAAGAAACAAGTAATTCTCTCAACAGTCACATTGGCCCTTTCATAAAGTTTAGAGAAGTCAAGAGGGTTAGTATACAGAAAAGAGTCTAAAATTCTAGATGGTATGTTTATTAGGAGTGCTTGTATAAATAAGTTTCTTAAAAATTTTTAAATTTGGCTGGAAGTTATTTTATACCTTAAATGCCTATTTTATGCATATATTTTCCTTTCTTTGTTTTGGAAATTTTCAAACCATTTTATAAATTGGTTAATGTTTCTTTACTTGACTGCCAACAGCTTAAACCTATGGAATCGTATTTTAATATTTTAATCATATTTTATAAAGCTTTCCCCAATCTATAGTTTATACATTTCTAAATTATCTTTGTTCCTTTTTTTTCCCAAAGAGTATTTTTTTTCTCTTTTTTCCCTAACTTTGATATGTGTTCTGTAGCTAATGAGAATTTTGGCACATTTTTCTTAGTTTTTGCTATTTACTCCTAGACTAGAATGATCTCTCAGCTTGTAAAATTTAGTTAACTTCAAAGTTGATGTACTTCCTGCTCTTTTTTGTGCATTATAGTTATTTTCTGTTTCTATTCCCAGTTTACTAGACCATAGGGTTTCTTTTTTTAAGAATAAGAACTATCTTTTTCATTTCCACACAGTTAATATGATTTTGTTGCATTTAGTAGACATTAAAATCACTTCCCTGAATGGTATCTCCTAAAAAAAATATTCAAACCACTAAATTACAAGTCTTCCAAAATCTCCATTTTCAACAAAAGACAAAACATAACCCTTCTCCTCATGCTATTGGTTACAGGACAAAAACTAAACTCAACAATATGATCAATCTAGTTTTCCAAACCCAATTTCCAATATTACCTCAAAAATTCACACACCATTACCTCTGGGAAGTAGTACTAGTATCATGGGAACATAACGAAGGATCTCCTATTGGTCTCTGGGAGTTGGGATGGCCTCCAAGGGAAGGCAATAATTGATCTCAGGCTTGAAGGAATTTTCTAGGGAAATGTGGGGAAGAATGTGCTTCCATGATACAAAACAGCACATGTTTTCCTTACATAGAACGGGATAGTATAAATCCCAGAGAACACATTATGTGTTTGTATTAAACTGTTACCTTAAGAAAATATTTTAAATCATCATCTACTTTAAGACTTCTTCCAGTTTTACATTTGTAAAATTGTAGCTCTCCTTAAAAATACCTTGCATTTCCCCCCTTGAATATGTTAATGTAACCTGAAACTTCAATGTCAAACATTAGAAACAGTGTCATCGATACATAGCCACAATGATAGAATATTGTCACAAGCTTGCACAGGAAAAGACAATCAATTTTTAAACTTCATGTTTCTTTGTCACCAGAGACAGAAACAGCAAATTCAAACAATTGTTTGTGGTTGTTAATCCTGGGCAGATTGATCAAATGACAGTTTCTCCAGTTTCACTGGTGGTCTAGGGAGCGTTGACTTTCCTACGTAGCAGATACAATGACTTCTGTTTTAATTCAACTGCCACCAGTTTGGAGCCACACACCACTCAACTCCTCCAGACAAACTTTCACAGATATAATTAGCCTCATTTGAGATGAAAGAACATTCACTCTGAGTGATTGGAAATCCATTTTTTTTTTAACAATGAAGTTAGATTCTAACAAGTTATTTAATTAATTGCATCAGAATTTACTTCAGGAACATCATAACTATTCATATGGTATAGTAAACGCTCTGGTGGGTACTCTGAGGTAACAGATGCACCAAAATAGGGTGGTCTCATTGATTCTTTAAAAGCAGACAATGGAAAGCTTCTGTGGTATAGAGGAACTACCTCATTTCAAGTAAGCCCATTACATATGCAAATTATAGTTTATACAAAAGATACCTAAAGGGATGTAGTTCCAGGAGGAGGTGGAAAGAGAAAATGCATTTCGCAGAGCTCACGGCTATATCCTTTTTCTAAAGCAAACAGTAATTTACTAAGATACAATTATTTGTGCAGTTGCAAAATCCCTCTTCTAAAGCCCTCCCTTTCAAGCCCTCCTCCCCTCTCAACTTAGCTACATTAGCCTTCTACATCGATTCAATTGGCAGGTGATTTATCAGGCCAGCATTTCATCTTCCCTACAAAGGCAAAACGTGACCTGTTCCTGGGTGCTACAAGGGGGAAGAGACGAGTATTCCTTTGATGCTACAAGGACACCAGAGTGATAAAATTTACTCCCACATTGAACTTGACATGGAGGTGGAGTGCTTTAACTTTTAAAAGTCTGTTCTGCAACTCTCGGAATAACTGATGACCCTCATTGATATTCACATTTCAAATGCAGATAAATCTTCTCTGTATTTTTTCTTTGATTCTAGGCCCCAAATTTTCACCTTTACACATACACACACTGTTATCTCGAATTGACAAAATCTTCCTACCTGCTGAGTCACTGAGTCCATCCAGCTACTTATTCATCTATCTGTCCATAAGCAGCAGGGATGGAAAAATATTGCTTTTAAACCAAAGTCACCTGCATTTGCTTCCACATACTAGAGAGTGGGATGATTTATAACCAAGAAAAGATTCTTTGTTTAGAAAAGTACTGCAGTCCCTCCACCCCATACTTCAGTGATGCAAATATGAAGAAAATGCATAAGAAAGTGAGAAGAATCTGTAGTTCAAAGGCATCCCAGGAACTAGGGAAGGGGTATGGGCAGTGCCACTTCACAGATGAGTGACTTGTGCAGCCACACAGGGCCCTGCATCCAGAAGGGCTCCATGCTCGGTTTAATGTTCTGCTGTCACTATCTTGAAATCCTTAATAATTTTCGAACAAGAGAACTACATTTTTATATTGCACTGGACCTGCAAATTATGTAGCCAGTTTTGGATAGAAACACTCCATTTTCTTTAATTTAGCCCAAATCTTGAGTTAAATACAGTGAAATATTGCCAATCAAGCGTCTGACGCCTATTTCCAGGTGTGAAGTAATACAGCAAATGGACATGGATTAATTTACCACAGACTACCTTAAACCTCAGTCTTATTTTTTACATTTATTTTTTTAAAAGCTGAATGTCTCCTTGTGGTCAATCTGATTGGGCTTGAGTGGGCAAGGCAGTAACAACCTCCTGGAAGGTAGCTGTTCTTACCCACCTCTCTGCCTTTTAGGCTGCAAAAGTCGGTCTTTAAGTAAGTCAGTCTTTAAGGTCCCAAATGCCAGATACTCCCTTCACTAACATCTCTTAAAGCTACGCAGTAACATTTATCAAATCCTGGCTAATGGGAGCTGAGGGAAAAGGCCTGTTGGAGGCTTTGAGGAAAAGTTTTTTTGATGATAAAGAGAGGAGAAACTTATCTACATTGCTTGTCTTTGAATATGGTTATATGAACACGTGATGCATGGAGCTACAGCAGAATTTTGTGACAATGAGAGCAAAGCATGAAAATGAAAGAGAGGAGAGGTGGAAAGCACACGGCACATTGATGAAGCCATTTTCTTATTGGATTAAGCAATGCTGAAACAACCTACCTCTTCAAAATTTTTGTAAATTTAAGCCAATGGTTCTCAAAGTGTGGTCCCTGGGCCAGCAATGTCAGCACTGCTGAGAAATTTGTTAGAAAAGAGAATTCTTGGGCCCTGGCTTAGATTACTGAATTAGAAACACTGGAGATGAGACCAAGCATTCTGTGTTTTAACAAGCACTCCTGTAATTCTGATGCATACTGAAGTTTAAGAACTACTGAATTAAACTACGTTTTGTCAGCTATTCTGTTAATTGTAACTCAAACAATCTCAACTTGATTATAAGAAATTGAAACACTAAAATATGATCATATTTTCTTTTAAGTTCTATTTTGACAACACCTTCCTGCAATTAGAAATAACTAAACTTAGTATTTAGTTAACACAAACAGTTAAAGATCTTATCATTTTGCTTATAACATCCCTCTGCAAGAATCATCTTAATCATCAGATATAAAGTTGATTTAATATTATTATTATTGTCTCATAAAAGTGACACAGTAGACAGGAGGGGACACTAGAGCCTCTTTTTTTGGGGGGGGTGTCAGTGTATTCTTATTAGATCAATTCATTTGTGCCAGACTAAGTGGAGTTTTAGGCTGTAATATCTAGTTTTGGCTACAGGAATTTTCACAAAATAAGTGAGGTAAGATACTCCTAAAAGGAAATTACAGGTTGAAGAAATCATAAATAAGTAAGTATAGGTGAAAATAGTGGTGTTGCTGTTTTCCACCTGGTTCATGGGCATTTTGCTGACCTTGTTATAAGATAAAAACAAATTATGTTCTAACATGACACAGTGAGAAGGTGCCAAATATTACTGAAAATAATCAGGAAGATTTACACCTACTATTTTTAGTGCTAACCCTCACTCTAAGTGGGTATTTGCCTATAAATATTAGTTAACAATAGTTACAGCCATATCTGTAACTATAATAATCCACACTACACATCACTACTGCTTTATTTTCCACCAACTTCTAACATTTTATTTTGCTACCGACTTTATTTTTTAACTGATAGAGAGTATTTAATAAAAAAAAAGTTTATAGGCTCTTGACTCATAGAATGAGGTCAAAATACCTTGTTTTTCATACTATGATTTCTGGCATCTGAGCGCAATCTGCTTTTCAGTCATAATTTTCCTTTATTCTTCCTTCATGCTCTGTGTGCTTTTGCTACACTCAAGGAGCTGCTCACTCTTCTTCATACCCAGCTCTGCACACTTTCTCAAACTAATCTCAGCCAGGAGTCATTTCACCTTCCCTGAACTCCCATAATGAGAGTTGATGCTTTATAGCCTTTTAAGTTCTTTGAGGGCAGAATTCATTATCCGATTCATTTTACATCCCCCATAATGCATAGGATGTGGATTTCAAGAAAACGTGTTAGTAGAAAGAAAGGAAAGAAGAAATATCAACTGTGTGAGCGAAGAAATAGTTCTTGACCTTTCCTGTCTCAAGGTTCAGGTTGATGGGGAGTCACCAAGCTATTCAAATTAATTCCTTTAATCATCTCATTTTGAAAGTGTACTTCTTTTTACACTGTATCTCATGACTAGAGTAAGCTTAAAGTATCACCAGGTTTCTTTCTGTCATGTAATGACATGTGAAATATTACTTTATTCATAAGGCTATCCCCAGATGACAGAAACTACTGAACTAAAGCAAACACAGAAACTTGAGAGGCAAAAGTGTGTGGGCCATGGACATGTTATACCATCTGACCTCGGTGACAGTACCAGATCCATTGCTTACTAAATGTGCACATACAACTGTTCTCCAAACTCTTTTTTTCTTTAATGTTCTCATCTTTAAAATGGCTATATGAATTCAATTAAGTGATACATGAAAGCAACTTAGCATAGTACCTGGATATAACAAATGTTATAGTGGGAAATTTTGTTTTCCTCTACTCAGAACACTTCTGATACCAAGTGTATGGGTTTTTCCCCCACACTAACCAATTCTCCAACTCTCTTGACACCAACTGGGTATCCTATGATTCCTATGATAACTGCCTGGAGTTAGTGCAGACTTCACAGGTTAAGGGCTCAGTACCACATGACTGCCTTGCGCTTCAGATGCCAGTCCTAAGCCAAAGATAGTCAATTGTACTTCTGACCAACAGGCTATAAATTGAGAGTTCCCTTAATCCTGTCCTCAGTTTTGATGATTTGCTATAATGACTCAAAGACCTCAAAGGAACGTTTATTTATGTTTACTTATTTATCATAAAGAATATAATGAAGGATACAGACGAGCAGTCAGATAAAGAGGTTCATAGGGTGAGATGTGCAAGGGTCCTGAATGCAGGAGCTTCTGTCCCTCTGAATTTGGGATGCACCACACTCCCAGCATATGGATGCATTCATCAGCTTAGAAGCTCTCTACCTCCTGTAGTTTAGAAAATTTTCATGGAAGCTTCATCATGTAAGTGTGATCAACCTCCAATTCCCAGTGCCTCTCCCTTCCCTGGAGGATGAAGTTTGGAGCTGAAAGTTCCAATCTTCTAATCATGCTTGGCCTTTCTGGCTACCAGCCCCCATCTAAGCCTAACCAGAGTTGCCTCATTAGAACATAAGATGCTCTTAGCACCCAAAAAATTCCTAGGGATTTAGGAGCTCTGTGTGAGACACTATTCTCACTTCCACCACTTGAGAAATTAAAGGGTTTTAGGAGCACTGTTCCGGGAATCAGGGACAGAGACCAAATACATAGCTCTTACTATGTCACAGCTACCACTTATTATTAATCATTCTTCCCATTTCATGTGTCCGTAAGGACTAATTATGATAACATGTATGCATAATATACTTGTTTTGCTAAATTCTAAAGTTAATTAATTATCATTGGTACAACTATCTTATATTTCATTCATAGCTTAGTAATTTTATGCTTGGATTATTTTCTTAGACTTTACAACATGAATCATTTCCTATAATCAAAGTTATTAATTTTACACTTTAAATCACCTCCAACATTCATTCAGTTGGCCATTTAACATTCTGGAGGTTGAAAAGAAAGTTTACATACTTGCAAATAATAGAAGTTAAATTGAAAGGAGAACTATAAAAATAAGGAAATGGTATCAAATAAATAATACCAGACATTCTCCATATCTTAAAGATACCAGTCCTCAGATCAAGTTTCCACTGAGTGTCTAATAAAATGGGGGAAAACAAAAAACAGTATCATACCAATGCATACATCATTGTGTGATTTTAACACTCTAAGACTAAAGAGGCATTTCTAAAAGATTCAAAATGTTGTGTGAGGGGTAACTGGTCTGATACAAATGATAGAATATCAAAATATCATTCATCTCTCAATGCTAACCCATATCCTACAAGTTCTTAGAGCAATCCCTCTAATATTCTAAGAAAAGATGGTTTTCATCCTGTAAGACTGTAGTCAGACTGTCAATCATCTGTGAGAGAAGATAAAATATAATTTCAAAAAGGTAAGGACTTAATTTTTTAGCTCTGGTGCAATCTGCCTTAGGAAGGTTCTAGAGAATGTACCTAAGAAAAATAAATGATAAACCCACACATGTGCAAAAAAGCATGCTATCCAGGAAAAAGGCTACCTAATACAGGGTATTATGGAAAATTTTTACCAGGCATTTGACAACTTTGATGGAACATTTGGATAAATATCAACAATAGATACATAGAACACAAAAATTCTTAAAAGGCAGAAATGTACTCTAAGAAAAAAAGCTTGTATTGGGAAGAAAACATAAATCACTTGACATAGCAATAAATAAACAGTCTTTTACAAGACTGTAATTATATAAAATTGACTAATGATTTCACCAAATATAATAGTACAGTATTGGAAAGCTATGGGAGAGGAACTAAAGTGGTGATGGTGGAATACAAATTTAAACATTAACTACTAAAACAGGAAGTCAATAGTTGCTGCCCGAAACAGATAAAGACCTATAAGTTTTAAATACTTTACTTAGGAAAATGGTGATGAATACCAAAAAAAAACAGCTAATAGAGTTGAAAGCCATTAGGGGGGAGAATTCTGGAACTGATAGTCTCGAATTGGCTTCATCCTTTCCTCCCTCTTTTCCCCTAATCCCCAATTCCAGTTTACTTGCCTTCCTAAGACCATTATGCAACTCCATATGCGTGAGGTCTCTTGTGCATGAAGTGTCTGGCTTTGTTGAGGTCTTGCAGTATCCTAGGTTCTCCTCTCTTTGAGCCCAACAGCGACATGGACTTTTGGGTGAGAGATCAGAGACGAGGCCCTGAAGGCAGCAGATTGTAGGAAAAGCTTTGCTTAAGCCAACTGTGGACCCAAGGGACACCTGGATGTTGAGCTATATTAGTGTACCAGGTATTGCAGATTCCCAGAGAACTAGAAGAAAGTTGAGTCAGTGGGATGAGCCACACCTACCCATGAAGCTATAAGAATATGGAGAAACTGCTGAACAGATGGTTCCTTATAGATGCCTGTGGCTTTGAAATGAGAGAAAGTGATGAATGACATTTTACTTTTCATTTGATACACTATAGGAGTCCCACCACTTAGGATATTATAACAATGAGGTCTAAACCCAAGGGAGCTAACATGGAAAAGCAGCCACCCATCTGAGAAGTCTAGTAGGGAGAAAACAATCAAGTTGAAACACCCAGATAAAAGCCCAATGAAATAAAATGACTGAGGAGATAGCTGGATACCTGAATTAATATAGTAACCTGGGAAAAGCCAAACACACCAAAAGTAATACTTTTTGAAACTTACAAAGATGATTTGTGATTAAAAAATATTAGTATCAGTCAAATCAGTTTTTGATCATTGCTAAGACTCAAATTAGTGTCCTTGACAAGAGAACCCTGGAGTTTCTCACAGCAGAAACAAGGAACACACACTTCTCCTTCTCTTCCTCCTCCTCCTCCTCCTTCTTCTTCTTAAGATTTTATTTATTTATTTGACAGAGAGAGAGAGAGAGAGAGAGAGAGCGAGCATGAGCACAAGCAGGGGGAGTGGGAGAGGGAGAAGCAGTCTCCCCACTGCGCAGGGAGCCTAATGTGGGGCTCGATCCAAATCCTAGGAATCCAGGATCATGACTTGAACTGAAGGCAGATGTTTAACCAACTGAGCCACCCAGGTTCCCCAACACTCACTACTTCTGTTTCTCATCATTGACTAGACTAGTGTCAGGAATGCACTGAACTGCAAGTGGTGGGAAGTACAGATCCCGTCATGTACCTGGAGAGAAGGGAAAAGGTCGCATGAACCCATGAGTGAACAGTGAGAGTTGCCAACAGCAACGTGCGTTCAGAGAAAAGATTCTACCTAAATTCAAATGAACTGAAAACCAAAAAAGGAAATATTAGTAACAATAATACTGACATAAGATATAGATGTACACAGCAATATAGAGATAGAAATATAATGATTAAGGATAGACTTCCTGTAGATATGTAATGCAAATGCTCGGTAAGACTGTATAAAACAGAAAAGACATTCTGTGAGAGAAATCCTAATACAAACTACCTCTATAAACCCTACTTGGAGGTTGGGAGGGAGGAGATAAAAACATGTCAAATGTTTTACTCATCATGAGGAGGAAATTAAAAATGGGGAATGAAGAATAGGAACCCTATTTTAAAGGTTTTATTGTATGGGAGGAAGAAATAAAGTAAAGGAAGATGGGAATTAGAACATCATCATGAGAGAGGCAGTGGGTTTAAGTGAGGGAAAAGTTGGTAATATAAAAGTAACAGAATAAATAATAATACAATCATATGGGTGTTTAAGAAAGTAATCAGACAAAACATTGTTACAGAAAGGAAAACTCTTCAAACTGATAGGGAAAAACCTAGAATAGAAATCAAAATAGCCAGCAAAAAATAGACCAAGAAGAGAATAAAATAAAATCCTGAATAATTAATAAAGTTAAAATTAATAAAATCAAGATATTATTAATTACACTAAATAAGAATAGACTAAAAGTTCCCATTAAAAAAAAGATGTAGATTAGAATAGAAAGGATAACTCAAATATATGCTTTTTCCAAAGAACACACTTAAAATAGTAATAGTAATAATAATAATAGTAATAATAATAATGAGGAGGAGGAGGAGGAGAAGAAGAACAGGAGGTGAAGAGGGAGAAAGCAAAGAGATGAACAAAGAGGTACCAGGTATTTAAAACAAAAGAAAATAAAATTGGTAAAGTTACTTTACAACTAGTTGGAATTTATAATTAAAATCACTAAAGACAATTTAGAGGGACAATAACACATTAAAAAGTACAAATGAGGAAAATAAAAAATATATGAAACAGCATGGCAGCTAAAGATAAAAGGTATTAGTTAATAAGAGTTAGAAATGTATAAAATTCAAAAATGCAAAACACTGGAAGATTTTATCAGTGTCTTCTCAGCATTACAGAAGTCCTAGGTAAGAGTTGAACGAGGCTGCTCTTCTAAGAAGGGCTGGGATTTGTGCAAGAACAGCAGGGAACTTCAAGTACATAGATACAAACCTTTAAGTACTATTTTATTTTTTCAAATTATAGTAATATGCTTGATAAACCTAAATATTAATTTAAATCCATGTATGTGAAATATTCATTTCTCAGAATGAAGGGAGAAACATAGGAGGCTATTGCTTATGAAAATGTTGTATATTCTCTGAAAAGTGAGTATTTATGCCATCCTGTTTCCCTCTGAGAAGATTAACATGTTAACTTTTTCTTCATTCATGCTTAATTGCAAATGAATATATAGATTTCATAAAAGAAAATAATTACAATTATGAACATGTCATAAAAATTTAAGTTTATTTCAAATGAGAAATAAAATTGAAAATCAATAAATTTGTGACAAACCGGTAATTGTCTTTAAAAAGCTCATTTCAAGAGGAAAAGTATTTTCTTGGTGAAAGAATATATAATTTCTTTTATTTTAAAACTGTCATTTATGTTTGGTTTAAATTGTTATTTCTGTGGGCAGGTTCTGAAAATCTCTGTAGACATTAATGAAATTCTGGACCCGTTTCTAGTCAACACATACTATTTTGTCAATGCTTCTTTTTAAGCAACTAACATTTCCCTGAAGTAAACCAGGTTGCTACAAAATGGATGAATTGAGAGAAGACCTAGAACATTTTTTGGTCTTCTTGCCAGGACCATTTTAATTAAAAGCTTTAACAACATTCTTTTTAGGAGATATGTGGATGAATTCATGGGAATCTAATTTGGTTCTTATTCTCCTTTATGACTTTCTTTTTCAAAATTCTTCTGTTTTACATAATCATTTTTAAAAATGTAATTTTATCAAATTCAAACTGATTTAATGAGGATGTTAATTGGAATTATGTTAAATTGGAGGAAATTACCATATTCATAACACTCATTATTCCTGTCGAGAACTTTCTGTATCTCCTACATAGTCAAACCTGGTTTTATATTTCTTAGCAACATTTGATACTTTTCTCTATACATTATTCACGTATTTTTATTTAATTTCTACTTTTAAGTTATGTTCTTAATTGTATTTAGTGAATTGTTACTGCAACTTTATTAGATATATTTTGGATTTATAATGTTAGTTCTTCTGTCCATTACTTTAATAAACTTGCTTTTTAAATCTAATTGTATTTTAGTATTTTATTTTAGATTTTCCTGATAGACCATCAATCTTGAACATAATAATAGTTTTGACTTTATAAAATTTGCATCTATTATTTCTATATCTTGTCTTATTGCATTGGATAGAATGAGGTTAAATAGTAATTAGCACAACAGGCATTCTTATTATGAAGCTTAAAATATTATTGGGAAAGCCTCTAAAGCTTGTCCATTAATGTGGTGGTGTTTGTTCATCTAAGGCAGAGATTCTATAGCATTGTTTAGAGAGTGCTCATCCAAGCAACTTTACTAAGGATCTTTCTTGGGATTGTGGTTGAGCTTCATCAAATATCTTTCGAGCACTTTTTGAGATGATCATAAGGTTTTTCATCTAAGGTCTATTTGGTTTATAATTTATACAAAAATATTTGTGTAGGGAAAAACCTTATTTGGCTGTGGTGAACTAATTTTTAATAAATTATTGATTCAATTTGTGGTGTTTTATTTGGCATTTTGACATATGATTTATGTTTCATGATTTTTTTCTTTGTTCAATCTTTGTCAATTTTTTTTTAATAGCAGGGGAATATATAACACTTAATCTGACTACATATTCCAAAAGGGATTATAAGGAGTGGGCATTATTCAATGCTTAATATTTGTATGAATTCACCAGTAAAGCTATTTCAATCAAGATATTATTTTAGAGATAATTTTTCCTTAGATTTTCTAGTTTTTCTATTGTCCTTGGTCTGATTTGATATTCTGATTATTGAAGTAATTATGGGAATTCTAATTTTGTCAGAAAGTTCACTAGGTTAAGATATAAAATACATTAGCATAAATTCATGGACACTATTTTGTAACTAAAAATCTCCAAGTGTCCTTTACCATTTCTTATTTTAATGTTTTTTTAAAAAACATATTAAAATTGTTTTATTTATAAATAGTATACAAATTTATCACCAATATGATACTAATTAGTTGCTTATATTAAGTTGCTTAAATGATTTTAGTTTCATTTTATTGTTCACTTATATTTGTGTTATTAACTTCTTGACTTACTCTGTATTATGGTACAAAAATGTAGTCACATATTTTGTATTCTTTGGATTCACTGTGTTCTTTCTGATCAATAAGTCATAAATCCTAAAAATTGTTTCATGTAATTGAAAAATTGTGTATTCTCTGTTTATAGGATGTATATATGCATGTATTATCCATTAAACTTTATTGTCTACATTATTTTGTTTTTTTGTATGTTATTTACATATTTTGTTTTCTTTATTTGACTAATTATGTGGATTTAAAAACACTCTAATTGTTTTTTCTTACTTTTTTCCCTTATATATCTCCTTTTAAATAATTGTATTTAAACCACTTACTTCTAAGAGAACATAGTTTATTCTCATATGTCTACTGGGAATGTCATATACTTACAGCGAACTTCAGACAGTAATTGTTGGAAAAGGTAGGAAAGCCATGATAAGTTGTAATTAACATCATCAACATTAAAATTTGAGATAAATTCAATTAGTATATATGTCCAGAAAAAGACAGTATTTTGAAGGAATTATAAAGATAAAAGTGCATTTAAAATGGAAAATTACAAAATTAATAACATTTTACTCTGCCCCCAAAAATAACTTGTTTGTGGAAATTATTAAAATGGTATGTTTATTTGGGAATTCATTAAAATGAAAGTACAAATTAAAATGTAAATGTCAAATATATTTTTGAATTATTTTCTAGATATATTTCTATAATTTTAATTTTCTGCTCAAAAGTTATGTTAAAGGGGCGCCTGGGTGGCACAGCGGTTAAGCGTCTGCCTTCAGCTCAGGGCGTGATCCCAGCGTTGTGGGATCGAGCCCCATCAGGCTCCTCTGCTATGAGCCTGCTTCTTCCTCTCCCACTCCCCCTGCTTGTGTTCCCTCTCTCGCTGGCTGTCTCTATATCTGTCAAATGAATAAATAAAATCTTAAAAAAAAAAAAAAGTTATGTTAAATATTTGCTGAGGATTCTTTTTTCTTCTGATAAGGAATGATAAATTATTAGCAATTTGCAAAAATTTCAGGGCATATTTGAAGAGAGAATAATGTTTTAAGGAGAACAATGCTGAAAATGGAAATAGGCCTAATCTTTAGTATCTTATAGTAATGAGATGACAGTTTCAGCTGTATCTCTGAGCTGAAAGATCCTTTTCTTGACTGCCTTTCTACATCTTACTGGTAATTTCCTCTTGGTCTTAGTGAGTGACATTAGAATTTTTTGTTGAAAGATTGATTTAGTTGTGCCACAAAGTGCCAGCTTATTTGGTTACAATTTGATGCTGACCAAATGTTCTTTTGAAAAGTAATTCCAACATCTGCCAACTAAATTCTATCATACATCAAATTAGATGTTAGGACTATTTCTTGCCATCTGTATTCTGTAAACTCTTGAATGATAATTTACTATGATTATGCAGAATATATTTTTTAGATGGGGAATCTATTTTGCTTAATCTGTAATGGATCTGTGATATGTTATCATGCTAATTTTGAAGAGTTTTAGGGTTTTTTAAAAAAATCAATGTGGTTGTCACTTCTTCTTGGGCACACAAAAAATTACACTTTCCAACACCTTGCAATTAGAAGAGACCATGTAATTAATTCTGGCCAATGTGCGTTAAACTGATGTGTGTCACACCATGGTAAAGAAATTAAAAGCCTCTTGGTGACTTGCTAGTGTCTTCCTTTCCTGTCTGTGGTGGTTATAGACTTCTTTAGCTAAGAAGTCAGAATCAAAAGATTAAAGCATCCTGAATACGTGAGTCACTGCATGGTAGACAGATGGCATAGTTATTGGCCTAGACTTATGTGGACTTTGCATGGATAAGGAAGAAATTTTTATCATCTTAAGCTATTGAGAATTTGGGTGTTTGTTATTGCAGCCTAGTCCCTTGTGACAGATACATCAAGAAATCTGTCTTGGGGCTTTTATTTACCAGTAGGGTGTTTATGAATATATGCTTACACTATAACTACTCAGATACTTTTTAAATTGAGTCTGCTTAAAAAAAATTCCTTCTCAATATAAATAATATGATAATTTAAAATTTATGTTCATATACATTATATTTATATAAAATATGCTTTATATCTAATGTTTCTATTCACTTCACTGTTATCAAATATGTAAGTGCATGGTGGCAATTATATTTGACCCAGAAATGTTGAACTCATCCATTTTATTTGTAACACTTGTCTTAGGACATGATTGATTATGTGAAATGTGCTCCACCCATTGAATTTTGTTGTTATATTTTGTACTTGTCACATAGAATGCTTAACATGAAATATTTATGTCTCCCGAGGAGCCTTAAATATGCTCCTCAGCATCTGAAGTAGACAATGTGGTAGTAAATATTTATTAATTGTAAAGCATGACACCAAAATTTATGAGATGGACTAGACACATATGGAATTTCCATACTGACTGCCAGTGTACACATCGATGTGTAATGGATAATAAGGCTGACGTCTCTGAAAATGACTGTAAGCTCTTTTGAGGAAAGAATCTATAAATATACTGAAAAGACATTACTTAGCCTTTTTTTCTTTTGTTTTCTTTTTTTCCTTGAAATTTGGTGACAGAAATAAAAACCTTCTTTCCATTGTGCTCTCTTCCCTTGTGCCTGTGAAATTATTCACTCATACATTTAACAACTATTTATTGAGTACCTACTTTATGCCAGGTACTGCTTTAGATGGTGAATTAGAACATTTAAAAAGCAGATAATTTTCCTGTTCTCACGGAACTTCTATTCTACTAGAGAAAATAACAAGATAAATAACATGTGATGATATCATGGAGTAATAAATCCTATGAAGTTGATGTGATAGGGGTAGTGATCAGAGCTCTTAGGGGGAAGTGATATTTGAACTATAGAGCCTGAATGATGATATGCAATCCCTGTAAAAATCAGATTAAATATATATATTTTGGAGCCCATGGATATTGAAATAAAGCAGTGTGATAACTATCAGCAGACACTTTCTGGTTTAAATTCTCTATGTAGAGGCATTATCTTATACAATGATCTTTTCATTTGGGCTTAAGGATGGAAAATGTGCTCCAGAAGCTATTCTTGGTAATAATTTTCAATTTTAGATGCAAGAATCATCAATTGTTTTTGTGTAGTCCTCTCCATCTTCCAATGAGTGCAATAGTGTGTCAAGCTCAATGCCAATACCTTACTCAGTTTTTTTCTGCTAAAGCTGTCATATTTCTTACTGTTTTTCTTAATGACCTGGAGTACTGTAATATCTTTCAAATACCCACCCACATCCACTGGATTCACTCCAAATCATTTCTCATAGTGCAACTAAATTAAATCCTTTTTAAAATATCAATCTTACTACCACCCCAAGGCCCCTTGCACACATATCTGAACTTCTCTTTGCTCTTAGAATGAAGTCACTAGATCCTAATAAGCCCTAGACAGCCTACATGATCCCTTCACATCCCTGCCTCTCTTGGCCTCTCTACCGCAGAACACAAGAATTGGTTAACTTTCTTGAATGTATCACGTTCCATCCTGCCACAAATCTTTGCATATGTTACTCCATCTGGAATATTCTTAACTCACTTCACATCCTAATGATTTCCTTACAGTTTTCAAAGCCTACATTATTATAAATGTTAGGAAACATACATAGAATAACAGCAAATACTATTGTTTAGACATTATTTATCAAATTAAGTATTTTGTCAAATTTGTTTCAGAATTTTTTTTTTAAACATTAAATGTTTTACAGCAACAATGAAAGTAACTTCTGTAGCTATTATTTCATTGTCTTCTTCCTAACCCCAAATCAACAACTATTGTGAAGCTGGTGCATCCCCATTAATAACTTTATACCAAAAGTTCCCCTCTCTATACAGTTATAATCTTTATCTGAATTTGGCTACTAAGAGTTTTGGTAGAGGATTAGGGAGCAAAGAATAGCAAATTATCTGAATCTATTAGTGTTCTGGAAATTCAAATAGCAGGTAGTGAGAGGTTGGACAGAGGGAGATTTATACAAAAATTTACATGAATCTATCAGTTCCTATATTTATAGCAAAAGTTCAGATTGTGAGTGATCTCCGAATGTGTGTGTATGTATAACTTTTGCATTTAAAAAAATTCATATAAATGGATTCACATGGTTTACATAGTTTCTGCTACTTTAGCAACATTGTTTCCTATAAACGTATCCATGTTGATTTAGTTCATTCACTTTAATCATTATATTTAACTGTGTAATCATGCTGTAATTTATGCCTTTATTATCATTTTTATTATAAGTAATGGTTCAATGAACATTTTTCCACATTTTACTTATGCCTAAGTGTAAGAGATTTTCTAGGATATATACTTATGATTACAATTGCTGGGTTAAGGGCTTGAACACCACCACTTTATGAAATATTGCTAAATTGCTCTCTAATACAGACTTACCAATTCATTCTCCACCCATAGTTTATGGGAACGCCCATTTCTTGCCTTGCTTGCCAAAACTTGGTTATGTCAACGTATACTACATGTTTTCATTTCCATTTTTCTGATTACTAATGAGGCTGAATCATTTTAATAACTTTATTGGCTAATTTCCTATTTTGTAAACTACCTATTTTACCCAATGTTACATGGAGTCATATGTCTTTTTCTTACTAATTTATAGAAATGCTTTACATCTATGTGGCACCTGGGTGGTTCAGTTGGTTAAGGTTCTGACTCTTGATTTTGGCTGAGGTCATGATCTCAGGGTCATGAGATCAAGCCCCACCTTGGGCTCTTAGCAGGGCACAGAACCTGCTTAAGATTCTCCCTTTCCCTCTCCCTCTGCCCCTCTCTTCCCTGCTCTCTCTTGCTCTCTCCTCTCTAAAAAAATAAATTTTAAAAAATAAAATTAAAATTAAAAAATTAAAAAAATGCTTTAACTACATATGAAAATATTGTCATTACATGTGTGTCTCAAATCACTTCTCCCTATATGTGACTTCTCTTTCTTTTCCTTTTTTAAATTTTTTTTACTTAAATGCAATTAATTAACATATAACGTATTATTGGTTTCAGAGGTAGAGATCAGTGATTCATCAATCTTATATAATACCCAGTGCTCATTACATCACGTGCCCTCCTTAATGTCCATCACCCAGTTACCCCATCTCCCTACCCCCAACCCCTCCAGCAACCATCAGTTTGTTTCCTATGATTAAAAGTCTAATGGTTTGTCTCCCTCTCTAATTTTGTCTTATTTTTTTTCTCTTCTCCTATGATCCTCTGTTTTGTTTCTTAAATTCCACATGTAAGTGAGATCATATAATTGCCATTCTCTGATTGACCTATTTCACTTAGCATAACATAAAACCCTCTAGTTCCATCCATATGACTGCAAATGTCGAGATTTCATTTTTTTTTTGATGGCTGAGTAGTATTCCATTGTATATATGTGCCACATCTTCACCCATCCATCTGTTGATGGACATCTGGGCTCTTTCCATAGTTTGGCCATTGTGGACCTTCCTTCTATAAACATTGGGGTCCAGGTGCCCCTTTGGATCACTACATTTGTATCTTTGGGGTAAATACCCAGTAGAGCAATTGCTGGGTCATAGGGGAGCTCTATTTTCAACTTTCTGAGGAACCTCCTTACTGTTTTCTAGAGAGGCTGCACCAGTTTGTATTCCCAACAGCAGTGTAAGAGGGTTCCCCTTTCTCTGCATCCTTACCAGCTTCTGTTGTTTCCTGAATTGTTCATTTTAACCATTCTGACCAGTGTGAGGTGATATCTCATTATGGTTTTGCTTTCTCTGATGCCGAATGATGTTGAACATTCTTTCTTGTGTTTGTTGGCCATTTGTATGTCTTCTTTTCAGAAATGTCTGTTCATGTCTCCTGCCCATTTCTTGATTGGATTATTTGTTCTTTGGGTGTTGAGTTTGGTCAGTTCTTTATAGATTTTGGATACTAGCCCTTTATCTGATAAGACATTTACAAATATCTTCTCCCATTCTGTCTTTTGGTTTTCTCAACTATTTCCTTTGCTGTACAGAAGCTTTTTATATTGATGAAGTCCCAATATTTCATTTTTGCCTGTGTTTCCCTTGCCTCTGGAGACAGACATGTCTACCCAGAGGTTACTGCCTGTGTTCTTTTCTAGGATTTTGATGGATTCTTGTCTCACATTTAGGTCTCTCATCCATTTTGAGTCTTTTTTTTGCATATGGTATAAGAAAATGGTCCAGTTTCATTCTTCTACAAGTGGCTGTCCAATCTTTTCAGCACCATTTGTTGAAGAGAATGTCTTTTCTCCACTGAATATTCTTTCCTGCTTTGTCAAAGATTAGTTGACCATAGAGTTGAGGTTCCATTTCTGGGTTCTCTATTCTGTTCCATTGATCTATGTGTCTGTTTTTGTGCCAGTACCATACCATTTTGATGATTATAGCTTTTTAATAGAGCTTGAAGTTTGGGATTGTGATGCCACTAGCTTTGGTTTTCTTTTTCAACATTCCTTTGGCTATTTGGGGTCTTTTCTGGTTCCATACAAATTTTAGTATCATTTGTTCCAGTTCTGTGAGAAATGATGGTATTTTGATAGGGGTTGCATTGAATGTTTAGATTGCTCTGGATAGCATAGACATTTTAACAATGTTTGTTCTTCCAATCCATGAGCATGGAGCATTTTTCCATTTCTTTGTGTCTTCCTCAATTTCTTTCTTGAGTGTTCCATAGTTTTCAGAGTACAGATTCTTTGCCTCTTTGGTTAGGTTTATTCCTAGGAATCTTACGGTTTTGGGTGCAATTATAAATGAGACCGACTCCTTAATTTCTCTTTCTTCTGTCTCATCTTTACTGTATAGAAATGCACCTGACTTCTGTGTATTGTTTTTATATCCTCCCACTTTGCTTAATTTCTGTATGAGTTCTAGCAATTTTGGGGTGGAGTCGTTTGGATTTTCCACATAGAGAATTATGTCATCTGTGAAGAGTGAGCTTGACTTCTTTTTGATGATTTGGATGACTTTTATTTCTTTTTGTTATCTGATTGCTGAAGTTAAGACTTCTAGTAATATGTTGAACAACAATGGTCAGAGTGGACATCCATGCCATGTTCCTGACCTTAGGGGAAAAGATGTCAGTTTTTCCCCATTGAGAATGATATTCCCTGTGGCTTTTCATCTATGGCTTTTATGATATTGAGGTATGTTCCCTCTATCCCTACACTGTGAAGAGTTTTAATCAAGAAAAGATGCTGTACTTTCTCAAATGTTTTTTCTGGATCTATTGAGAGGATCATATGGTTCTTGTCCTTTCTTTTATCAATGTAGTATATCACATTGACTGATTTGCAGATGTTGAATCATCCTTGCAGCCCAGGAATAAATTCTATTGGTCATGGTGAATAGCCTTTTAATATACTGCTGGATCTTATTGGCTAATATATTGATGAAAATTTTTGCATCCATGTTCATCAGGGATATTGGTCTGTAATTTTCCTTTTTGGTGGGAGCTTTGTCTGATTTTGGGATCAAGGTAATGCTGGCTTCATAAAAAGAGGTTGGAAGTTTTCCTTCCATATCTATTTTTTGAAGCAGCTTCAGAAGAATAGGTATTAATTCTTTAAATGTTTAGTAGAATTTCCCTGGAAAGTCATCTGGCCCTGGACTCTTCTTTTTCTTTTGTTTGTTTGTTTGTTTGTTTGTTTGTTTTTTGATTTTTGATTACTGCTTCAATTTCCTTGCTGGTCATGGGTCTGTTCAGGTCTTCTATTTCTTCCTGTTTCAGTTTTGGTAGTTTATATGTCTCTAGGAATGCATCCATTTCTTCCAGATTGCATAATTTGTTGCTCATAATATGTTCTTACAATTGTATTTCTTTGGTGTTAGTTGTGATCTCTCCACTTTACTTCATGATTTTATTTATTTGGGTCCTTTTTCTTTTCTTTTTGATAAATCTGGCCAGATATTTATCCATCTTATTAATTCTTTCAAAGAACCAGCTCTTAGTTTTGTTGACCTGTTCTACTGTTCTTTTAGTTTCTATTTCACTGATTTCTGTTCTAATCTTTATTAATTCTCTTCTCCTGCCAGATGTAGGCTTTATTTGCTATTCTTTCTCCAGCTCCTTTTGGTGTAAAGTTAGTTGTGTATTTAAGACCTTTCTTGTTTCTTGTGAAAGGCTTGTATCGCTAAATACTTCCCTCTTAGGACTGCCTTTGCTGCACCCCAAAGTTTTGGAACAGTTGTATTTTCATTTTCATTTGTTTCCATGTATTTTTTAAATTCTTTAATGTCCTGGTTGACCCATTCATTCTTTAGTAGGAAGCTCTTTAGCTTCCATATATTTGAATTCTTTCCAAATTTCCTCTTCTAATTGAGTTCCAGTTTCAAAGCACTGTAGTCCAAAAATATTCAGGGAATGAGCCCAATCTTTTGTTACAGCTGAGACCTGATTTGTGACCCAGTATGTGATCTATTCTGAAGAATGTTCCATGTGCTCTTGAGAATAATGTTTATTCTGTTGCTTTAGGATGGAATGCTCTGAATTTATCTTTGAAGTCCATCTGGTCCAGTGTGTCATTCAAAGCCCATATTTCCTTGTTGATATTCTGCTTAGATGATCTGCCCACTGCAGTGAGTGGGGTGTTAAAGGCCCCTACTATTATTGTATTATTATTGATGTGTTTCTTTAATTTTGTTATTAATTGGTTTATATAATTGGCTGCTCCCATGTTAGGGGCATAAATATTTATAATTATTAGATCTTCTTGTTGGATAGACCCTTTAATTATGATATAGTGTCCTTCCTCATCTCTTACTATAGTCTTTGGTTTAAAATCTAATTTGTCTGATATAAGGATTGCTACCCCAGCTTTCTTTTGACGTCCATTAGCATGATAAATGGTTTTCCATCCCCTCACTTTCAATCTGGAGATGTCTTTGGGTCTAAGATGATTCTCCTGCAGACAACCTATCAATGGGTCTTGCTTTTTTATCCAATCTGTCTTCTGAATGGGGCATTTAGCCCATTTACGTTCAGAGTAACTACTGAAATATATGAATTTAGTGCCATTGTGTTACCTGCACAGTCACTGTTTGTGACTCTTTTCCTTTCTGGTCTATGTTACTCTTGGGCTCTCTGTTCGATTAAAGGATCCCCTTTAATATTTCTTGCAGGGCTGGTTTAGTGATCCCAAATTCTTTTAGTTTCTGTTTGTTGTGGGAGCTTTTTATCTCTCCTATTTTGAATAACATCCTTGCTGGATAAAGTATGCTTGGCTGCATATTTTTCTCATTTAGCACCCTCAATATATCATGCCAGTCCTTTCTGTCCTGCCAGGTCTCTGTGGATAGGTCTGCTGCCAGTCTAATGTTTTTTCCTACTCTTGTAGGTTACAGACCTCCTCCCAAGCTGCTTTCAGGATTTTCTCTTTGTCTCTGAGATTTGCAAGTTTCACTACTATATGTCAAGATGTTGACATATTTTTATTGATTTTGAGAGGGGTTCTCCACGCCCTCCTGGACTTGAATGCCTGCTTCCTTCCCCAGATTAGGGAGGTTCTCTGCTATAATTTGCTCCAATATACCTTCTGCACCAACCCCCTCACCTCTGCTGGGATCCCAATTATTCTAATATTGTTTCACTTTATGGTATCACTTTTCTCTCGAATTCTCTCCTTGTGATCAGTAGTTTATCTCTCTCTCAGCTTCTTTATTCTCCATCATTTTGTCTCTATATCACTAATTATCTCTTCTGCCTCACTCATCCTAGCCTCCGCTTTTGATTGCATCTCGTTAATAGCCTTTTTGGTTTTGACTTTAGTAAATTTTAGTTGTTTTATTTCTCCAGAAAGGGATTCTCTAGTGTCTTCTATGCTTTTCTCAAGCCAAACTAGTATCTTATAATCATTATTCCGAACTCTAGTTCTGACATCTTACTTGTGTCCATATTGATTAGGTCCCTGGAAGTCAGTACTGCCTCTTGTTCTCTTTTTTGAGGTGCGGTTTTCCATATTGTCATTCTGTCCAGTAATGAATAAATGAACGAGAGAAGAAAATACTAAAATGGCAACAATAACCCCAGAGAAATATACACTAAACAAATCAGAAAAGACCCGAAACTGAAGAGAAAGAAACTAAAAATTAGAGAGAGAGAGAGTATAAACAGACGGGTGAACAGAACAGAGTGATACAATGGATGTTGTGTGTATTTTGGTCTGTTAGAAAACTAGATCCTAAAATTATAAGGAAGGAAAAACTTATGTATGTACAAAAATAAAATTAAATACGTTAAAAGGATAGAATGTATCTGTAAAAATGAAAATTAAAAGACAAAAGCATGAGGAATATTGACAGACAGATGAACAAAACAGAGCAATACAGTATATCTTGAGAGTACTTTCGACTGTTTGTTAGAAGAAACTGCATCCCAAAATTGTGAGGGAAGGAAAATTTATATATATATACAAAAATAAAATCAAATATAACAAAAGGATAGAATCTAAGTGTAAAAATGAAAATTTAAAAAAATTTAAAAAAGAGCTGACAAAATAAGAAATTGGTTGAAAAGGGAAAGAAAAAATTAAAATTGAAATTGAAAGACTAAAAAATCGTGGTGGTGGGGAACATGAATTCTATATACTATTTTCCCCTAGCGCCAGAGTTTTGCAGTTCTGTGTGATCAGTAAACTTGGTCTTAGTTGGATGTCCTTGCTAATCTTCTCAGGGAGGGGCCTATTGCACTGATTCTCAGGGGTCTTTGCCCCAGGCGAAACTGTACCACCCTTTCCAGGGTGCCAGGCTATGTAAGAGGCTCCGGATTGTTCTATGTGGGTTTTGTTGCCTGAAGGCTTTCTGCACCACTTTAGAGATGAGAATGAAAATGGCAGCCTCTCAAACTCTAGCCCCAGAGCCCAAAGCTTGGGGCCTCACTCCTCAGTGTGCCCTCAGGGAAAAGCAATCATTCCAGTCTCCCTGGTCTTTGTCTGGACTCCGTGTTCACCCAGCCTGTGACCCAGTGTTTCTATCTCAGGCTCGTGACTCCACTTCAAGTTTCCAAACCCCGTAGACTCATTGCAGTGTGTGCCCTTGCTGCTCCTCCTGGGGGAGGGAGAAGGGTCTTGCAGTGGTTCACGGCATATGGTATGCCCTAGCTGAGAGCCCTCTCCTGGGCTCACTGATTGTAGCCAGCTTTCCTGCTCAGATACCTGGGAACTCTGCTGCATTCAGGCACCCCCGGTCTTCTGTGATCCAGGGGATCCTGAGAACACACTGTTCCACCTAGGATTCCTTCCTGTTTCACCACATGAGCATCTTTCAGGCATGGATGTCCTTCACTGGAACAGGTTTTTAAAAGTTCTGATTTTGCTCTCCACTGCTAAATCACTTTCTGGTGCTGGCTGACAGAGGCTCCCTCCCCCCTCAGTTTATCTTCCCATATATCACCTTGGATTCACTTTTCTGCACCTCCTACCTTGCAGAAAGTGGTCGCTTTTCTATTTGTAGAGTTGCAGCAATTCTTTTCTTAGATCTCAGGTTGAGTTTGCAGGTGTTCAGAATGATTTGATAGCTATCTAGCTGAATGCATGGGACCAGACAAAACTAAGGTCTCCGACTCCTCCACCATTTTTGACTATCTCTAGCTTGTCTTTTAACTTAGTTTATGATATCTTTTATTGAAAAGGTTTTAAATTTTAATGTAATTAAATTTTTCAGTTTTTTTTACTTACATATTGCTTTTTCTGCTTCTTGTCCAGAAATCTCTCCGTATCCTAAGATTGTAAGAATACTGTCTTACATACTCTTCTCAAAGCTTCAGAGCTTCCCATATTTATTGTGCTTGAATGTTGTATTTAGGCTTAAAATTTACATTTGTGTATCATATGAAATAGAGACATATTTTATGATCATATATAACCAAAGGCCTAAGCACCATGTACTAAGTAGTCCATACTTTCCCCCACCAATTTACAATATCAAATCTGTCTTATATCATGAATTCTCTGCTTGATTTATTTTTTAAATTCTTGTATCAATAGTGAACATATTACAATTTATTATATAAATTAGGTTTTGACCTTTGGTAGAGTAAATTTTCTTACTAATAATGTTTCTGATATTCTTAGCCCTTTATTCTTTCGTAAGCATTTTTTTTTTTTTGAGTTAGGTTATCAAACTCAATGAAAGCCTCTATTTGAATTTTGGTGAAAATTGCTTTGAATTTAGAGATATTTGTGGAAAATTGACACAATTTGATTATGAGTTTTTAGTGCATCGACATTTTATTTATTTATTTATTTTTTTATTTATTTTTAGGAGGGAAAGAGAGTGCGCAGAGAGAGGGGCAGAAGGAGAGGGAGAGAGAATCTTAAGCAGGTTCTGTGCCCAGTGTGTAGCCTAAAGTAGGGCTTGATCTCACAACCCTGAAAGCATGACCTGAGCCAAAATCAGAGTAAGATGCTTAACTGACTGAGCCACCGAGGTGCCCTTAGTGCATGGACACTTTAAAAGTTTTGTTTTACATCTTCAAGTCCACTGTTTGACTTCCTCCATGCATTTCATAAGCATGCTTTTTTAAAGAAACATTTCTAAGTATCTCATATTATTTGAAGATAATATCATCTTTTAGAATGTATTTTCAAAACGTTTGTTTCTGATGTAAATAATTACTGTAATTACTCTTTGCACACTACATATTTTTCAGATCTTCACTCAAGTACGTTACTTCAGAACCCACCTGACTTCCTCCATATGTCTCCTAGGTCTGAGTACTTCTCTTTCATATATTTGCCACAGATGCTATTTGCCTTTGTTTTCTTGATTACTTATTAAATGTTATCTCTTCCACTAGATTTCTTGTTCTAGGTCACAGATCGTGTTTGTTTTTTCCTGTCTTTCTGTCTTTATATCTCCTATGCCTAAGGACGGTGCTTTGCACATAGCAGATACCTAACTAGTACTTTTTGAGTAGTATATGAATGAATGAATGAATGAATGACTTAGTAATAGCATTTTTTAAAGTAAGTTATTCATTATGCTTAGATCCTCAGAGTATAAGAGAGATTAAAGGAAGTTTCTCTTCAGACATAACAGTTCAGTTCATACTGGAGACAAATCAATTAAGGCTAGCAGTCTTTAAAAGACTGAAAATGATCACCATCCAAGACTTAAAATTATGTTTTCACTAGCTCCTGTCTGCTGATCATAACAACCCTCTTCAAAGAAAACATGAAATAAATTGCATAGAAGAGGAGAGAAGCAAATGTTGCCCTTCATTTTAAGTGTCCTTTAATAGGAAAACGTTGTGGAGTATTTATGTAAATCAGCATGAATAACAAATGAAACTGTTCTGATCAAGACTACTAAAAGGAAAGCTCAATGAATTAATTGTAAACAAAGTACAGCTCTTTACAATGCAACAATTCTTAACTGGGTTGCAGTTTGATGAACTATAAAGAAAATAGTTCAATTTTATACTGATATAATAACTAAAGTTTTAACGACTCTTTTTACAATTTGGATTACAAAGGAAGAGGAGTACATTAACTGTTGTCACCATAACTGTTTACTCTTTCACCTGCACATTTTTCTTGCAGGAGACTTGGAGCTTAAAAATGACCTTTCCTCACCAATTTTCTGTTAATAGCACATGAAGGAAAACAGAATTTGAATCCAAAATATATCTCTTTGGCATGAGGATTATTTTAGGCTGATTATTTTGAGGAAACAGCAAAACACAGGAAAAGCTCTGAAAACAGAATAAAAATTATTCTTTTGTAAGAGACATTTATATTCATAAGGGACATCTCCATTTGTAAGGGTGGCTCCCACTCAGTACCAAGAAGAGTAGGATGACTAAAACCCTAGAAACTCTTATCAGTGGGGCAGGTATTGAATCTGCATAACAACCACAGCCTCCTTGTTTATGGTGTTTTGCCTGATAACCTCCTATAACTGCCTCCTCCCTCACCATCTTTTGTTGTTAGCTGGAGATGGTATTTAAGACGGCAGCTTGGGCCATTTTAGGGAGTTACTCAGTTTTCCTGGTATTTCTCACTTACACAAGAAGTATCTATATGTTATCACACTTCTGGGTTTTTGAGGGTTTTTTCCTCCTGTTAATCTGTCTTTTATTACAAGGGATTCTCAGCCCAAAACCTAGGAGAATAAAGGGAAATTATTTTTCCTTCCCAAAACACTTAAAGCTAAATATTCAGTGTGGATTGTATTGATAATCACAGCTATATTTCTGGGTTATGTATTTTTTTTCTTTTTGTCTTGGTTTTATACATTTTCTAGGACTTTTGGAAAGGTCAAGGACTATAGTTTAGGAAGAATTAACTCTCACTTTGCACATGTACTCCCAGATTCATGTCACAGACTGAATGATCGATGGCACCTTAAAGGTCTTAATGAAAGATTGAAAGATAGTCCGGAAGAAAGGCAGGCAGGGACAAGGGGCCCCACCCTAAGAGGAAACTATCCTTAAAAGGATTTCACCCCACCTTAGAAGGAGTCCTTCACCCTTTCCCATGGGAGCAACTACCTGATAGGTGGATGAGCACCTCATGGACAAAAACCTGATTGGGTGACAGGTGCAAGGAGGGTTAATCAGATTAAAACAGCTCACCAACATTCTCATCAAAACCTCTAGACTTAGAAACTGGGAGGGCAACCCTCTCTGGTCCCCTCCCTCTTTGGGAGCTGCCTACTATGGCTCAATACACTTTGCCTTGCTGCCTGCCACTCTTCGTCTGGCCTATCTCTTCATTCTTTGAACTGCAGGCACCAAAGGAAAAGAAATTCTGCAACAGTTTCATGAGAAACTGATAACTACTGCTTCAGCCAGGATCAGCTACGTAATTTGTGGGACCAAATGCACAGTGAAAATGTGGGTCCTTTATTAAAAAAAAATTAACAGATTGACAACAGAGCATTCAACAAAGTGTGGGGCCCTTTTGAGTCCCACACGTTGCTCATTCATATAATGGAGTCTTTTACATCTGCTCTTCCAATCCCTATATTGGCCAAGTGGGGTTAATTTGTGCTTCTTCTTTTGTAAATAGAAGCTGATGAAGGGCATATGAAGTGTGGATTTGTTTCTCAAAGAGTTCCAAGGGAGCCCTAACACATGGACTTTAACTCATCATCAATAACACACTGAGCGATCCTTGAGAACATGCGAGGCCTTTTTGGTAGCGGCAACAGTGACTGTTATTGGGTGTAATTTCTGTGAAATGAACCTAATTATAAAATTAATTATATGTTTATTATAAGTACACAGTTATATTAATTATATAATTCCATTTCCCCCTTGTAGTATTTTTAGTTTGAAGTAACTTAAAATTGTGACATTATCCAGATTAAAAAGACTTTAATTTGAAAAGGTACAATGCAGTTACTACTGCAGTTGATCTGTTTCTCTATGGACTGGTCGTATTGCTTCAAACTACATTCCTTTTATTCTGGACGATATCACCATGTCACCTACCACTTCAATATGAACTACCTTTTTTTCTTTACCTGCTCCTCCCTCCAAAAAAAGTGGAAAGATCTTTTAGAACTGGGGTGCAAATTTCTAACGTTGTCTGTAAAGTACAGAGGCAACAGCAGATGTTAAAAAATGGTTCTTTCTGTTGCAAGAGAGTGATTATCTTTGAAAAGCAGAAGATAGAACTGTGATCTTCTGGGCCTGACTTGGATCAGCTAGACATGAACAGTTTAATCCAATAGGTAGAATAAGGAAGGGAGGTTCTATGAAAAGGGGTGATACTTGTCAAAAAGATGGCTACATCATGAATCATAAAGTGATCAGTTTGATCCTGGAAGATCCATCCTCTTAACAGGGTGCATGTGGAACCAAGTTTAGCTCTGAAACAATGAAAATGACAGCAGCACTTCAGGGCGGGTCCATGTTGAGGGCGTTTGGTCTATGGCATCTTCTGCCTCAGGAGGAAAACTGAAACAGAAGCTCAATCAGAAGGACTGCTGTGTGAGGAGCTAATGTGATGGCAAAATGGGGGCAAGTAGAGGCCGAATCAGAGACAACAGCATGGGATTTGCAGGCATTAAGAACAG
The DNA here is from genome assembly GCF_002007445.2 of Ailuropoda melanoleuca. Lineage (NCBI taxonomy): Eukaryota > Metazoa > Chordata > Mammalia > Carnivora > Ursidae > Ailuropoda > Ailuropoda melanoleuca. The sequence goes on along the minus strand of NC_048220.1, from coordinate 77,268,731 downwards.
TGACCCTCAGGGCTAAGACTTTTCTACCAATATTTATAGAGCACTAGGAGGCATTATAGGGGCAGATGAGAAAAACAGAGATACATGTCATGGATATCTATACCGTAGGTGCTCTTGATCTAATAGGCAAAAGACACAAACAGTTTCATTATAATAGGATAGCAACAGGCTTAGAAGTACAGAGTAGGTGTAGCAACAGCAGAGTACAACAAACTCTGGGATTTTAAGAAAGATGTTGTGATTGAATCATGACAAATGAGTAGAAATGAGTCAGATAAAGAATGAGTGGGAGGTTCTAGGTAGATACAAGAGCACGAGCAATGTCAGATGGGTGTGAATCACCATGGTGTATCTAGAATTATAGGCAACTCACTATTTCCTAGACTTTAGTTTTCCAGGCAAAGAAAAGGGGGAAATGGAGAGATTAACCAGCCATGGGAAGGACCTTTTATGTCACACTGCCATACTTGGACTACTGACATAAAAATATTTTTAAAAGGAGACCAATAAGGCAAAATTGCATTTTAAATTTAATCAAAGGTAAAGAGATCTGAGTGGTATAATTTGGAGGCTGTGAGACCTCTCAGGAGGCTATAACAGTAACCTTGTGAGAACAGCTGAAGGCCTGGACTAGGAGAGTAATGGTAGGATTAAAAACAAAGAGCCACATGTGGGAGAGATTTAGGAGATGAAGGGGAGTAGAATTTGTCACCCCAAAATATATCTCTTTGGAATAATGGTCATTTTAGGCTGTTTATTTCTAAGAAAGAAGCAACACAGAAGAAGCTGTGAAAACCTAGTAGAAGTTACCCTTTTGTAACGATATTTACGATATTTACGTTTACAAGAGAAATCTCCCTTGGTTAGGGTGTCTTCCTCTCTGTACCAGAAAGAGGAAGGTGACCTAATCCCTAGAAACTCTTACCCATGAAGAAGGCACAGACTTAAATTTGCACAACAACTGTAGCCTTGTTTAATCTGCTTTGACTGATAACCTTCCATAACTGCTCTCCTCCACCTCACCCAACACCCAGTATCTTTCTTTTGTCTTTAGCTGGATATGGTATTTAAGGTGGTGACTTAGGCCCTTTGGGGGAATTAATCAATTTTGCTGGGTCTTTCCTATGTGTATAGGAGATACATATGATATTGAACTTCTGTTTCTTTTTCTCCTATTATCATGGGGTGGGGGTGAAGTGGTGGTGGTCTCAGCCAAGAACCTAGAAGAGTAGAAGGAAATTTATTTTTTCCTTCCCTACAGATGTAAAAATATTAATTATTAACCAAATTGGTTTGTGGTTTAATTATGAACTTGAGGGGAAGGAAATAAATAACTGCTTCCGAATGGCACTGAGGAAGGCAGGGCTAAATATACCCCTTGGGAAGTGTGTAAATTCATTTTAATGGCATAAAGGATGTTACTCAAGATAGACTGTTATGCTGCAGCAAAAACAAAAGAAAAAATTTCAATGGCTTAACAGCAAGTTTATTTCTTGCTCATGGTCCATATCCTGTGTGGTCTGTGAGGGATCTCTGCTCCACACAAGCACTCAGGGATCCCAGCTGTCACAGTGCCACCATTTTGTACCTGCAGCAAAGGAGTCATGTCCTAGCATCAGAGGAAGGATACTCAGTAGAAATGTACATGGACACTTCTCAGCTCAGCCAAGAAGTAACAATTTTTTCTACTTACATTTCTTTGGGCAGAACTAGTCATATGTTCTTAGGCAAATTACAATTTACATGGAAACCTGATAAATGTAATCTTCAGTGATGTGGGAAACAAAGGCAGAAGGAAAAAATTAGTAAATTTCCTTACTATCCACAGCCCATTGACAAGTCCTTGAAACAGGCAGAATGACATTGCTCTAGGAACTCAGCTGCCTCGATGTTAATACTTTGTTCAGGGCAAAAGGCAATCTAAGCCTAACCCCCAGGATCCTGTAAATCTACTTTAACATAAAACGTCCTTTGGAAACTTCCTTTATCTCTATCCCCCAAGGTACATGTTGGCAATCATCCCCCAAGCACATGACCCACCTATATACATCAGAAAGGTCTCATGACTCAGGTTCTATTAAACAGTAATAAATGACCTCTTTCCAACAACAGCTAGCCCCTTCAAGGTCCTGGAACTCTTGCTTCCAAAATTCCTTAGAGACTTACGCTATCCCTAACCCCCTTCCAACTTGAAAGTATATAACGGGCCACTCCTCAGGACCCCAGCACCTCATGACCGACAGCTATCTGTCGATGAGTGCTGCCCCTGTGCTTTAATAAAATTACCTTTTTGTACCAAAGATGTCTCAAGAATTCTTTCTTAGGCTTTGAACCCTAATGTCTTTCCTATATCATTGATGATGACTAGTGAATTATGGTGGAACCTGAGGTAATGTTAATCTGTTCTAGTGTGAAGTTTTATAGCGAAAGACAAGCTAAGTTTGGCCTTAGGTAAACATAGTGAGCATTCACTTTGTACTAATTTACTCTGTGCCAGGCCCTGTGCTAAACCTGTATATAGTAAAATAATTCAGTAATTTAACCCTCACAACGATCCAATAATACAATAAACTCTTAATACCTTTTTGAAAATCAAGCTTGGAAGAGAACTTTCTAATGATCATCTTAGAACAAACCCTTTATTTCACAGATGAAGAACTGATATTAAGAAGAATGAAATAGGGGTCTGCTCCAGATTCTGTCTCCCTCTTCCTTTAACCCCTTCCTCCCCCTGCCCGCTCATGTGAGTTCTCTCTCTCAAAGAAATAAAATCTTTCAAAAAAAAAAAAAAAAGAGGAAGAAGGAGATGAAAAGGGAGAAACTTCCAGTTATAAAATAAATAATTCATGGGAATATAATGTACAACACGGTGATCATAGTTAATAATACTGCATTGCATATTTGAAAGTTGCTGAGAGAGTAGATCTTAAAAGTTCTCATCACATGGAAAAAAAAATTCATAACTCGATGTTAACTAGATTTATCATGGTGATCATTTTGCAATATATACAAATATTGAGTCAGTATATTGCACACCTGAAACAAATACAATGTTATATGTCAATTATAATGTAATGAAAACCAAATAAACAACCCCCTCCCCAAAAAAAACCAAAGATGCTGATAGACAAAATTGCCCAACCTAAGAGTAGGAGACCCTGGCATTTTTATTTATCACAGACACTCATACAAAAAAGGAAAAAATAAATAATTTAATAAGAAAAAAAAGTGAAATGGTGAGTCTCAGATAACATAAAAAATAAGTTGCAGGGTTAAAGAATCAAACTCAGATTGGACTCTGGCAAGTCCAGAGTGTTTTTTCCCTCCAATATACTAATCCTCATGTCCATGATTTGGATCCTAAAGATGACACAAAGGCTCTGTGACATATCATACAACTGGGCAAAATTATTGGTATAAACCTCTCAGTAAAGAATGAGCAAAAAGACATGCTTAAATTGTTATATTTTATTCAATATTGATATTATCTCCGTGGCTTACTCAAGACATCATGGCTGGTCAGACACAATGTACAGTTATCCCAAATGACAATGCATTATTTATACTGAAAACTTTATGGTTTGATGGTGTGAGGATAGGGTGCCATTTTCCCTTATAAATTTCATAAATGCTTATCAATGAACTCTTTATTTTTATGATTTGTAGTCATATTTGACACTATTTGTCACACCAAATTTCTGTCTAGTATACATGACAGGAAAGAAATATAGCACGCCCCTGGCCAATTCTCATGGCCTACTGTATTTATTTAACCTATGAGTTTCAACATCATGTGCTAACATCCTGATTTAAAATTCCAAACAAAATTGCAAAACAGAAATGAATTTTAATTGTGAAATATTAAAAGTGATACCCTATTATTTAAACTGGCACTTAGACCCAGATACATAATCAGATACGTAAGTGAAATTAGACCCAGATACCTACCCAGATACATAAGTGAAATTACTGCAAAAATGAGTTTACTTTCCTGGTTGCAGAATTTAACAAATCCTATATTAAAGTTTACAGGTAAAACTGAGATTTAATTCACCATTGGTTTATAAAGTGAAGTAATACCTAAGAAAGAGAGATAAGTTATAAAATTATACAACAAAGGGCTTTTATGAATGAAGAAACGTTTTTAGAAAATCATGTGTATGGGGCGCCTGGGTGGCTCAGTCAGTTAAGCGTCTGCCTTCTGCTCAGGTCATGGTCTCAGGGTCTTGGGATCGATCCCCACATCTGGCTCCCTGCTCAGTGGGGAGCCTGCTTTTCCCTCTCCCTCTGCCACTTCCCCTGTTTGTGCTCTCTTTCAAATAAATAAATAAAATCTTAAAAAAAAAAGCATGAGTACAAGTTAGAGTACACTTTCTGAACTTTGGTGCTTACCGCTGAGGAGTGTGCAGGGGATCTTTAAAATTATAGGTTAGACTACAAAATAAATACATTTCATCTTCTTGGAGACTCTATTTTAATAACCATTTTCATGATTTAACCACTATTTTTATATATTATGAACATGGATATATTATGGGGTAGAATCGAAGCTTACATCACTTTTTACAATACAGCAGGAATTCTAATGAAAGCAGGTCACTTTGTTTTCTTTGGGAATAGGTGTTAGCTTCCTTTGCTACAAATGGTAGGCTAGCAATCAACTCTGAGAAACCGATGTTGAGAATTTGCAAATTGAAGCATACAAGTTTGTGGTTTTATCATGCCTTTGGACTTCAGAGTAAAGGACTCAAATTATCCTTCAGTAGGTAAAAAAGTAGAAAAAGGCCAAGAATTATTATCTTCCTTTGAACATGAACTGGACAATAATGTGGATAAATGATGAGAGGCTACATTCAGTTTCAAAGTTGGCAGAGCATCTAAGAGCCTTCCATTTTTATATTTGAGGACAGAGAGTTGGCTGAGCCCTAGGCAACAATACTCTTAAGACACCTGTCGCGATGAGGATTTTAATCCCGCCTACTCCTTCAGAATCTATGTCCTTCGTTCCTCTTGGCATAGATTTGAATTGTATACTGAAACTGTGAAATAGAGAGACAGATTTAATAATCATTCCACTTAGTAAGTACAGCTGGGGCAGGTAATTAAACAGGTTTTCTCTTGCCAGCAGGCCTAAAGCAATGTAGCTCAGAGCCTCAGTCACACCACTGGACTGATGGAAAGCTAATATTAAACAGGCCTTCTCTAGGCAGGCCCATGTCAGCATTGCTGTTCTTCCCAAGAAGGAGTTATTAAAGGAGCCTTGTCAGGCCGCCAGAAGCCTGCCGGATCTTTAGTTTTAGAAATATTGGATTTATAGGTTGAAAAATGAAAAAGGATTGGAATAATTGAAAAATTATTATCATTATTATTGAGGTGGTTGATATATAATAAAATTGCTCATTATGAATCTTTGATATTATCATGATATGAATAACTATTCAAACATTGGGGAAATAGGTTCTTAATTTTTAAGATTTCTAGTTTTCTTTGCATTATGAAAATACATATTTAATTGATGTGAGACATAGCACAATTTTAAGTAGGTTGAATAGTGACAAAATACAGGGACATGAAAACTGATCTTAGTTAAATAGCACTTTGTTAGGAAACAGTTTTTTGCTTGTTTGAAGATGGGAAGTCAAATCAATTTAAACATTTTTCATTTAAAAAATATATCAAATTATATCTTCAGTTCAGTTAATAATTTTTCTTATATTTATTATTCCTGTCATATACCGCTATGTAACAAACACCCCCAAATTTAGTGTCTTAAAATAGCAAACATTTTTTATATCTCAAAATTTGAGGCATCAGGAATTTGGGTAGGACTTGGTTAGGTAATTCCTCTGCCCCAAATTGTGTTGACCTGGATCAGTTAGTGCTATTTGGCTGGTGGCTGGTCTGGTCCAAGGAGTACAAGACAGTGGGACAAATGGAAGTTTTGGCTTAGCTGCCTCTTTTTCCTTCTACATGGAGTCTTAGGGCCTACCCATAGGGCCGTATTTGGTCCTGCAATTAACTTCCAGTCAGCATGTATTGGTTAACAACCAGTGGAGTTGATGTATGCTACTGATTCAGTGACTGCTGATCTTAACGATATCTCTTGTCCTAATTTCTACGGGGTGTCAACACTATAGACATTTTTCACGTACCAAATATATAAGTTTCAACAAATGTTTTTGGACAGCACATGGTGACATTTTAATTTTGATCTACTGTCTGGGAAAACATCAAATCTAAGTACAATTTCTTGGGACTGCTCCAATCCTGTATTTCCACTTTCATGTGGTTGTGGTGGTTGTAGAAAGAACAGAAGTGGCTTGGTTTGAACTGACTTTTCAATGCATTCCCAATATGATGTGCTGTTTGCTTGTTTTTGGAGGAGCGAGGGAATGGATGGGAGGGCTACAAAATCAGTGACTTAAATAGTGGGGCTTTTTTTTTTTACAATTTTAAAACATTCATAAAAACTCTCCTAATCAATATGAATTCATATTTCATGCTTTATGCTAAATATAAAACATTTGGGCAGTCGTTTAATATATCTACAACTTAAACTAGAGGAGAATAATGCAGAAATAAATAGGATTGGAACTGTTGCCTGAATACTCAAAAATAGAATAAAGACATAATTCTATATTATAGGAAGCTAAGTTTCAGATATAGTCATACAATATTAAGCATTAAAATTTATAATATATTTTTAAAAATTTAATCTTTTTGCTAGATAATATTTTTATGGCCAAAAAATTATAAAATACATTAAATATTAAGTTATCAAAAAAAGATCTTTCCTTACCCCTTGCTCCTATTACCTTTGTCCTACAGAGAACCAATATTAGCAGCTTCTTTATGCATAAACGAATATGAATATGTATTCTTATTTTCCTATTTTCACAAAACTGCAGTATTCTATATATGTTATTGTAGACTGTGATTTTTTCACTTAGATTATATGCATACACTAAATGCTTTCTCATTTTTTACAGTTGCATAGTATTGCATTATATGGATGCACCATAATTTAAACAGCTCTCTACTGATGACCATTTCCTTAAGAAAACTTTAAAAAATATAATTAGTAATCTATTGCTTGTATTATTTTTTATTAGAGACAGAGAGAGCATGAGCAGGGTAAGGGGAGGGGAGAAAAGAGAGGGAGAGATAGAATCTTAAGCAGGCTCCATGCCCAGCACGGAGCCCAATGCAGGGCTTGATATCACAACCTTGACATCATGACCTGAGCCGAAATCAAGAGTAGGTTCCTTAAGCAACTTAGCCACCCAGGTGCCCCTATTGCTGATATTATTTTTAAAAAACGTATTCATGGAAAACTTCCCAGAAGTGAAATTACTGGGTCAAAATATATACGCAATTATAATTTTCATAGATATTACCAAATTGCTCATCATAAAAGCCACAAATATGTGCCTGCCCTAGAAATATATGAAAATGGCTTCCACGCAGCATTACTGACAATGTATAATGGAATATTATTATTTTTTCCAAATCAATAGGTCAAAAAAGTGGCATTTCTGTGTCAGTAATGTGTATTCTTTTACTCTCATTGAGTTTATGCTTTGCTTTTCATATTTTAAAGAGCATTTGCCTTCCTGTAAACTGTATGATCAGATCTTTTCACCAAAGAGCTATTGGATTATTGTTTTTTCTTATTAATATTTCTTATTAATATTCCTTAGTACTAATATTTGAGGAATTTATATATTGAGACACTTTTTAAATTTTTTATTTTATTTTTATTATTTTTTAATGATTTCTCTACTTATTTTACAGAAAGAGAGAGCACATACTCCTGTGTGCAGGGTGGGGAGGTGCAGAGGGAGAGAGAGAGAAAGAGAGAGAGAGAGAGAGAATCTTAAACAGGCTCCACACCCAGAGCAAAGCCCCAGGTGAGGCTCCATCTCACAACCCTGACATCATGACCTAAGCTGAAATCAAGGGTCAGATGCTTAACCAACTGAGCCACCCAGGAGCCTTTAAATTGAGACATGTTTTACCTGATTTTAAAAAATATTGTGTCATCTTTTATTTGCACTATGACTATAGTTATAATTTTTTTTTTTTTTTGGCCTTGCAGGATTTCTTTATGTTTGTGTAGTTAAATCTATCTTTTCTTCAATGTCGTCTTGGAATTTGAGTTATAAGGAAAGGCTTTTGTCTCTCCAGTCTTAGGAAGTAATTATCTCAGTTTTTTTCTGGCACATTTATGTACTTTTTACATACTTGCTGTGATTGGAATTTATCTTGGTGTCTGGTGTGAGGTACAGATAAAGTTTACTTTTCTCTACTAATTCTAATGCCATTTTTTGAATAGTTCATCTTTTCCACACTAATTTAATATGCTAACTTTATCAGCTTTCAAATTTTTATGTACATTTGTATAGGCTTTGGAATATTTTATTCTGGGTCATTATTCTGTTTCTGAGACAATACTGCACTGTTTTAATGTTGAAGCTTTACTAATATTTATTATAAATATATTATAAATAAATTGTTATCTTGTAAGATTGGTTCTTAATGTCTTCCTTATTCTTTCTCAGTTTTGCAGGGAATTTTTAAAAATTTTTCTATTTAAACATTATGAATAGTTATGATTATGATTAATTATTACAGTTTGCATAATTAACATCTTATTTAGGTTGTATCACATTTATAGAGTAACTTACAGTTGATATTGAGCATTCCTATCCAATGACACAGTATGCTTTCTCATGTCTGTGTCTTGTCCTTCAATGCTGCTCTAAAGCTTTCTTCAAAGACATTTTTTTGTCTTTGTTATTTTTATTTTTCCACATTTAACCTTGGTATTGTAAATAGGGTTTTGTTTTTTTCTTTCCTTATGTTTTCTAATTGGTTGTTATTTGCATATATGAAGCTACTGGTTTTTGGTTTTTTTTGTTGGTTTTTTTTAAGATTTTATTTGTGTATTTGCCAGAGAAAGAGAGAGAGAGCACATACAAGCAGGGGAAGCAGCAGGCAGAGGGAGAAGCAGGCTCCTTACTGAGTGAGGAGTCTGATGTGGGACTCAATCCCAGGATCCTGGGATCATGACCTGAGCCTAAGGCAGATGCTTAACCAACTGAGCCACCCAGGCATCCCGAATCTACTGGCTTCTGAATATTGATTTAATAACCATTTAGCTTACTGAATTTTTTGTAATAATTTTCTAGTTCATTTTCTTGGGTTCTGTATGTAAATAATCATATCTCAGCAAATACTGGTAATTTTATAATCTCCTTCCAAAATGTTCTACCTACAGTTTATTACTCTAACTAAATTCATTGGCTTGTGAGCTGAGATAGATTTTTTTACCATGAATTCATTGACTTCCATTTCGTTTGGTTATTATTAGGTTGAACAATATTTGATTTCTTTTTTCACCTACAAAAATAACATTCCAAATAATTCAACTAAATGTTTATCAGGGATGTTTGCTAAATTTTTTCAAATGCTTTTTTATCATGGGTGGAGGTAAATTATATTACTGATATTAATAGATTTCCTTCTGTTGAATCATCATTACATTTATGCAATAAAAATTAGTCATGGTACAATTACCTTTTAATTTTGCTGTATTTTTTCTGCTTCAATATATTATTTAGGATTTTTGTATTAATATTTATGTGAGATTATTCTATAGTTTGTTTTCAAAGTACATCGTAAGGCTGTCGTATCAATGTCACATTCTTTTTATAAGCTTTCTTTTTTATGCCTGGAGCAGTTTAATAGCATTTCAATGGTCTGATTGTTAAATATATGTTGGAATTCTCCTGTGAAGCCCTTTAATCCTAATGCTGTTTAGGAGGATTAATCTTTGACCATTTTTCTCTCAATTGTTTTATGGAAATTAACCTTTTCTGATTTCCTGAGTTTCAGTATCAGTTTGGACAAATTATTTTTCTTAGGAAAAGTATCTGTCATCCAGGTTTCAAATTTATTTTCATAATATTAACATAGCATTTAATAGTCATCCAATTTCTTTCATTTCTGTGAATTTTTCTTCATTATAACATCCTATTATATGTTTTCTCCTAATTGATTTTTATTAACTAGTGATTTGTATGTTTTATTGTTTACTTTTTTCTTCAAAGAAGCAGTTTTGGGATTTTTAAAATTATATTTGTTGTTTACATATTCTTATCCCATTAAATTCTACTTTTATTGTTATTCTTTCCTCATGCTTGCTTTCAATTTATTTCTGTACTTCCATCTGAATCAGTTCCTTAATTTGTTCTTTCTTTTAACTGACTTAAGTATTTAAGGCTGTGCATTTCCCCCTGAACACTATTTACCTATATTCCATATTTCAAATATGGAAATTTTACAATTTTGATCAGTGTTTGAGTTAAGAGAGAATTTTTTTCTCTATCTAGATTTATAGATACATATGTTTACTTATTTTGTTAATTTCTAATTTTATTGCATTTTTATCAGAGAATATTGTCTTTACCACCTGTGATGATTAATTTTATGTGTAAACTGACTGGGATATGGCCCACCCAGATATGTGGTCAGACATTATTCTGATGTTTCTGTGACAGTATTTTGGGTAAAATTAACATTTAAATCAGTGGAGTGGGAGCAAAGTAAATTGCCCTCCACAGTATAGGTGGGTCTCATCCAATCACTGATTCTGTTGAAGACCTGAATAGAACAAAAAGACTGGCCTCCTCCAAGGAAGAGAGAATTTTCTAGCCGACTGCCCTCAGATTTCATCAGGGACATCAGCCCCTCTTGGTTTTACAGCTGACTGCCTTAGGACTTGAACTAGAATACTGGCTCTCCTGGGTCTCTAGCCTGTCTACCCTGCAGATTTTGGCCTTACCAGCCTCCAAAATCACATGAATCAAATTAAAATCTGTCTTTCTGTCTCTCTCTCTCTCGCTCTCTCTCCCCACACATACATCCTATTGCTTCTGTTTTTCTGAAGAACCCTAATCACCACCTAACATTTTAACCTAAATTCCCCCATTCTCATTTTACTAACTTTTTTTAGTTTTAAGAGGAGCTCATGTGAACAGCATTTCCTAATCTGTTCATTTTTAAATTTCACTGACTTCATGACACCTGCACTTACTAAAACAATTTGTAAATGACCTTTCTTTTTTGTTTTTTTTTTTTTATTATCTTTTCGTTTTATAATGTTTTCCACCATCTTCTGGCATTGAATTTTACTGTAGCCTGCCTTACATTTTACCCTTATAGATAACTGGTTATTTTCCCTTGCTGCTTTATAGTTAAACTCTAGTAATTTTACTAACTTATGTCTAGCTGATGAGCGTCCTACTCAGTTTACTTTACCATATTATGTGCCTTTTTAATACATAAATACAGCAGTCGTTGCCACTTATTAACTGAAACTTGATAAAATTACTTAACTTCCCTGCATCTAAGTCTCCTTATCTTTGTAATGGGGAAAATAATTGGATTTGACAGAGAAGGTTGTTATGATATTAAGTTAACATTTTTAAAATGCTTAATACTGTGCTTGATATATAGTAAATAATATTGATTATTTAATAAGTTAATAAATAAACCAAAATAAATTTCTTTCAGAAAAGTTTTCCTGATCTTAAGTATTTAAATATTATTTGGATTTTCTTCTTAGAGAACTTCAATTATGTATTAGATGTTATTTGCCTGTTTTCTTTATATATTATTTTCTCTTTAGTTCTCAATCAAAAGCAAAACCAACAAGAATTATTGAGGTGTTTTTTAACATAAGCACAGAATTCTATGGGTTTTGGCAAATATATACAGTTGTACAGTAACAATTACAGTCAAATTTTAGAACACTTTCATGACCCCCCAAATTTCTCTCATGTTGCTTGCAGTCAATTCCTGGTCCCTTACCTGGCCCTAGGCAATCTCTGATCTATGTTGTTGTTGCTACAGTTCTACCTTTTCTAGATTTCATGTAAAATGAAATCATCTGGTATGCAGGCTTTAAACTGGCTTCTTTCATCTGTATTCTGCATATAGTTTTTCCTTTATTATTATTGAATGGCATTTCACTATATGGATATGCCACATTTTTTTTATTCTGATCTGCATAAACAGTATTTCCTATTACTTTTTGCTTGCTCTACTTGTTTCTATTTCATATGCTCCTTATTGGGTTTTCTTTTTTTTTTTTTTTTAAAGATTTTATTTATTTATTCGACAGAGATAGAGACAGCCAGCGAGAGAGGGAACACAAGCAGGGGGAGTGGGAGAGGAAGAAGCAGGCTCACAGCAGAGGAGCCCGATGCGGGGCTCGATCCCATAACGCCGGGATCACGCCCTGAGCTGAAGGCAGACGCCCAACCGCTGTGCCACCCAGGCGCCCCCCTTATTGGGTTTTCTGAGGTGTCTCTTTCATCAAATTTCAAATTTCATATTTCTGTATGTGATGTTTCTTTTTTTCTTACTTATTCCTGTCTTCCCCCAGTTCTTATTGCATCCTTCCCTGTTGTTCCCCATCTCTGTCCTAAGTTCTTATATTTTTCCTTTCTGAATTTCCTTTAGGGAAGTGAAGGGTTAATTCATTTTTCTTAATTTTTAGTGATATGTTTGGGCATGCCTTTTACCTGTTCTGTGGAAACTTTTGTCTGAAGAGAGTACATTCCCTCATTTATTCAATAAGTATATTTTGAATTCTATACTGTAGAAGGCACTGGGAATATAGTAGTAGATAAAACAGAATAAAAATTTTCTGAAAATAATATGTCAGATTGTGACTTGTGCTATGCAGGGAGATACCACTCAGAGTGGAAGGATAAGGAATGTTGATGTGTTTGCCACAATTTTAAATAATGTGACCTGTGACAATCACTCTTGGGAAGTGACAGTTGATTTAAACTTGATGGAGCTAAGGGAGTGAGTGATACTGATATCTTGGGAAGAATATGTCAGGCGGAGGAAAGAACAAGAGAAGTCTTTGAGGGATGATTATGCCTTGAATGTTCTTGAAAAAGAAAGAAGGCTAGGGGACAGAAAGGTTTAGAAACCAGAGGTAATGGGAAGTGAGATCATATGGGGCCTTGAAAGTTTTTAAGTTTAGCTTTTGCTAAGTGAGATGGAGAGGGATCCCTGCAATATATGAAGTGAAAGATGAAAGAATTCTGAATATTTTTAATCTTTTGGTTAATTTGGTGATCTTTACCACTTTTTAATAGTATTTATATACTGATTCTGTACCACATCTTCTTTTAGTATATATCATTGACTAAGTTAGATTTTCCTGAACTAGCTATTTGTAGACGGTTCCTATGAAAGTAGAGTGTGAAAGGATCCTAGGCAGCATTCCAGACTTGGCAACTTAAAGGCTCTCCTGCTGCTGCCATAGAGACAGACTACTTCCTACCAACGTGGCTCCTATGGTGGGTCTTTGTGCACTCCCACAACATCCCACACCTTCTGTTTCTCTTCATCATATCTGGGCCAGAGGTCATGTTCTCTCCTGTTCAAGAGATGTAGATCTTGCACTTCTGAGTGAGCGCCCCTCACCTTGGTTGATATTGTTAGAGAGCTGCTCTGCTAGACCCCTTGAACTCCTCTGCCTCTTATGATCTCTCCCTTTATGGCTTCTGTCCATCTAAGCTTCTTTTGTCAGCCCGCACACAGAAGACGAAGGCAGCTTATTATAGCTGCCTCTTAATTTCCCTGAAAAATTGAAGTTACAGGGTGGTGTTCCTTTTCTTTGTTGCTTTTGTGTGATTTTCAGGAAGACAAGGGGAGAAATCCTGACTCAGGTAATATGATGGTTAATTTTATATGTCATCTTGGCTAGGCTGTGGTGCGCAGTTGTTTGGTCAAATACCAGCCTATAGATGTTGCTGTGAAAATATTTTTTAGATGTGATGAACATTTAAATCAGCAGGCTTTGAATAGAGCAGATTACCCTCCACAATGTGGGTAGGCCTCATCCAATCATTTGAAAGACTGAGGTTCTCTGAAGAGGAAAGAATTCTGCATTCAGATTGTCTTCAGACTCAAGACTACAACATCAATTTCTGCCAGAATTTCTAACCTGCTGGACTTCCCTACAAATTTTGAACTTGCTATCCCCTACGATTGTGTGAGCTAATTCCTTAAAACAAATCTCACTCTATATACGTATGTACATCCTATTCATTCTATTTCTCTGGAGAACCCTGATTAATATAGGTTGCCATATTTGTAATGAAAATTCAGTAACTAATTTGATACAATTGTTGGAAAAATTTTGTACAAGCGTCTTCATTTAATAATTTTTATATTTATTTAGCATTTATGTAAGTTTAAGGTTTTCAAAGGTACATTGATTAGCTCACATGTAATTCCATAGGACATTTTTTGGGAATAGTAGTTTAACATGTCAGGTAATTCTATATTTTATTCTGACACACAACAATGTTTGGAAAGTGTGGTAGAGGGGTCAAAGAGCTAAAATTTTAAGGGGTTATTATATAAGAAACTATGTCTTTTAGATATCAATGACTGGGTTGGTAGATCACAGCCTGAAGATGGAGTTCATGTCATCTTTGAGTGGAGAGAGGAACATTCTAAGTCTCTTTCCTTTGAACACACCTATTATTTGGTAAGGCATTCCTCAACTACAGTATGCATTTGTAACCAAAAATGTATCAGATATAGTTTCAAATTCATGACATTAAATGTTATGGATACATAATGATGCCATATATTCTAGTTCTCGATTTAAAAATATTTCTTGGACATTCTTGTTAGGGTTTTTAGAGCAGAATTAAGGGGAGGGGGCCTAAATTTCAATCCAGGTTCAGAAAAGTACAAGGGTCATGGGAAAAATATCCAAACCTTAATCGTTAAAAACATAATTGAGTATACATCTTTTTTTATTATTACTGTTTTGTGCAATTTTACATTCGTGTTATGAATATATCCTATGGCAGTACACTAAATAAATATAATATATAAAACAACACCTTTTTATTGAAAGGCTTCTTATTTATATGAAAAGCTACAGACAGTAGCTTTTTAAAATGTAACTTGAATAACCACAATTTAGAGAATTATCTCCTTTAATATCCAATGTGAGACATAGTACTTAATGTACAGTTAACCCTACTGGAACACATTCATTCATAGCATATACGAGAAAGATTTTTCAAAGGATCTGTGCAATCCACATTACCAGGCATTTATCAATGATCAGAACTACCCCACTGGCTTGTTTTTTGAAAGAAAGAACACTTTCTTACATGTTTCCATAAAGCACACTGCTTTGGGAAATTTCATATTCTTGAATATGTGCCATGTTTTATAATTATCAATGGCCGAATCATTTGCATACTGTTAGGTTGCCTTACACTTTCATTATATTTATTCATAAAATTCTTGGGAGCCATAAAGAGTATCTATGTCTCCCTACTTTAATAATTGTTAGTTAGGGAATTTAAAACTGAGGTTTCTGAAGATGAACATAAGTATGTGCTAAAGATTCTTAGCAATATGTTTCTTACTTGATAGTATGTTGTAAAATCTTCAGAACCAAACACACTTACCGCATAGATGACATTACATTGTATGGACTACAGTTCACCCACACCGAAGGGCATCCTAAAAAGATGAAATGGAGGAAATGAGGAAATAAGCACAAATAATCCTACTGGTGATTAGATAAAAATCCATATATTAGACTAAGATTTCTAATATGGTGGAACAAGTTTCAGAGGGATCTCTGTTGCATACTATGTGAGATTTGGCCAAAGATTTTCTAGTCTTTTATTTTGTTCTCAGCTCATAACAGAGGAATTTTGTGAAAGTCCTTAAATAAATTATGAGAGAGTTTCCATTTGGAAAAAAAAAACCAGAAACAAATTCCTCAAGATGTTCCTTCAATTCAGATCCATGAGCCAGAAAGTTTGTCAACATTTAAATGTGCCATAAAGAATATATAGTGGATTTTAATATTAATTTTGGCCTGCTTAAGCGTGTAGCCAACAAAATGTTTTATTTCTGTCGGATCTGCTCTGGATTTTATTTTACGTGTCCCAGGTTGCTCTTATTCCTCAATGTTTTGCTCAAATAGCTCTTCTTGCTTCAGAAATGATAGTGCTGGTTTTTCAAAGGTGTTTATATGTGCCAGAGGCTCTCAAACCTTGTAGATCAGAATTTACCAGTCCACATTTTAACAGTGCCAATACCCCAATCAAGGAGATTCTCATTTATTAGTGGAGTGGGCATGCATTTGAAAATGCACACAGCTAGTAATGATGATAACCATAACTTGTGCTTACACTTATCTCACAGTTCAGTCTTTATCAAATCTACTAATTCTAATGGCAAGAAAATGATCTGTAAAATATGGGCTGCCTGTTTTATTGTTTAATACCAGAAATGACTATGTAAGATCATGGTGTCCTTTCTGAGTTTCTCTGAGCACTGTCCTTCAATTTGGTTCTCTTTTCTTCTGTTCAGCACCATGACACTTCCTTGCTATGCTAATAAACAACTCCTTGCCATCCTTCCTATCTCTGCCATCCCTCTACCCCCCAGCAGCAGCTCAGCATGTTTACTGCTTAATCACTTCATGCCCAAGAACACGTGGGCTCTACTGAATGAGGCTTGTAATCAAATGATAGAGCTCTACTTGATTATCATTCACAACAGTAGCCCAATACATGATTTTTCTAATTATCTCCCCTGTGGTGGACATTAGCCCCTGTTTGGTTTTCAATTATAACATCTATATGTCTTAGTCCCCAAACATTCCTAAGGGATATACTATCAGAATAACCATGGAGAAGATAGTCAGAGTGCCAGGAAAGCGACTTCCTTTGATGACTCCCTTTTCCTTTCATGGTTACATTGGACTATTGTCAGGAGAGGGGCCAAAGGAACAAAGGCAAATCCAATGCATTTGTTTTTCATTGAAATAATACTTTTCAGAATTTTTCCCAGATCATAACAAAAAGTAAATGCCATATTAATTTCTCTTATGTATTTTCTCAGACATGTAAGCATTATCCCTTTTTACTGCAGGAATGTTCTAAATGAGCTTGTTTATTTTCTGTAATCATTAAAATTATGATTTTTTAAAAAAGTTTTATTTGTTAAGTGACTGTTTTAGGTACATCACACCTTAGGATCTGAATTAGACCTGATTATAATAATATTATGTTTAAAATAATTGATGTTATTGAAGCTCTTCCAGGAAGTCTTCAGTTAAATGTTAGTCAATACGTACTTTGCATTTTTACAGACCATAGTATATATCATTTTTACTATTTTACAGTTTTCCTGACAAATTTGTAATAAAGTGATTTCCTGAAAAATGTTGAATTTGGCAAAATATTAATATTCTTCTCATGCTCTCTGACCCCAAAGGAGATACTATGGAGTCACTTTGTTTGAGTGTCAGGTTTTATTGATGATCTTAGTCAGAATCATTTATATTTTGCAGTTTCCTTGCACATGTCATTAATAGAGAGCTGCTTCCTTGCTTGCATGAATGTTTGATTTCTTTTTCCAGTTAAATAGTGATCCAAATGCAAAATCTAATGCTTAGGGTAATCATGTGAATTTATGACCATCGCTTGGATGCTGGGCTCTCAGAAATGAAATTGAATAGATCATATTTCTCCATAAATGTAGGTTTTACAGCTGAGATAGATCTAATATTGATAATCTCTTTATTTAACTGTTTCAAAATGCCATATGTGACTGAAAGCAACAGAATGGAAATAACTATGTTTATAGCAAATAGAACAGGAAACGAAAGCAAGATATGCAGAAAGCTTCTTACTGAAGTAAGTGTCGTATTAGTGCCATAGTCCAGGAGCATTAAGGGCAGCAATCAGCAGGTTGAAAAAAGGGACTGGGGTGCACTCAAATGTAGGACGAATAAATTAAAATAGGAAAAATATGACAGCTATTTTCAGATGCTCAGAATCTCCCAGAAAGTATAACTTGGCAGTTAAATTAAAGCCAACTTGAAATCAGGGAAAATACCTGTTGATTTATTTCAACAATTTTGCTTGGAACAAAGTACATCTACCCCATCACGTTTTTCCAGTATCTGCCATTGCCAGGTCTGTAATATTGCAAAAACAATGGCTCAAGGTACAAAAAAATTTCAATTTAAGTGACTTTATTTATTCTAAAATGCATTCTGACTTTGCCTTTTTCTTAGTTTCTATTCATTCACTTATATCCCACATGGTCATTTGCAAGTGAAATTAGTTAAGGGAGGTGCTTTGGATTGAATTGCCTTCCCTGAAATTCATATGTTGAAGTCCCAACCCCTAATATGACTATATTCCAAGTGAGAATTTTTGGGTGGCAATTAAGTGTCGGGTCATAATCAGATGAGATTGGTGGTCTTACAAGAAGAGGAAAAGAGAGAGATCTCTCTCTCTCTCCACCATATGAGAACACAGTGAGAAGATGGCTGTCTGCAAGCCAGGAAGAGAGCCTGCACCACAAACTGACCAGGTTGGCACCCTGTTATTGGACTGTTTGGACTCTAGGGATATAAGAAAATAAATTTTTGTTGTTTAAACCACGTGGTCTATGGTTCTTTGTTTTTTTTTTTTTTTTTATTGCAATCTCACCAGACTAAGACAGAACCCGTATTCATTCCAAAGACGTATCTAGGCTCAGATGACAGGACAATTATTTACCATTTCATTTAGTTTCCTCACTGTTTCTGCAGTACTTCCAATGTTTTAGCAGCCATGGTGGTGACAGAACCACACAGAGGTTTTCTAAAGACTATATTCATTCTGCGTTTGCTCCCTGTGCTGCACTCATTTGTCAAGTATTTTAGAATTTAACCACAAATTTTGTGGTTAAAAACAAACAAGCAAACATGAAAGCTTTGTTTGAACTCTCAACAATGTCATTTAGAATCAAATCTAGTTACTTAAGGGAATATTAGGCGTAACACATATAGATGCAAGAAATTTTTGTATTTTATTCTGCAGAATTTAAATCCTCTAGTTATTCAGGTTGTAACTCAAGTCCCAGAATGTCTATTTTCTTATGTCTGGGATCTGGAGGAGCCCCATATGCATATAGGAAAAAGGCAGAGATCCCTCTGAGCTAGAATTTGGGGAAAAAAGTTACTATTTACCAAATTTATACAATATAAGTATATATAGATTTTTATTCTCCAGATTGAATTTTGGAGGTATCATAAAATTCATAATAAAGCCAACTATTACTTTTTTTTTTCTCCTGAGGTATGCCTGTGATTTATTTGGCAGATTCTGATGCAGGATTAAAAAGTCTTTCAGGGGAACCCGGCTGACTCAGTCAGAATAGCATGCGATTCTGGGGCGCCTAGGTGGCACAGCAGTTAAGTGTCTGCTTTCGGCTCAGGGCGTGATCCCGGCGTTGTGGGATCGAGCCCCACATCAGGCTCCTCTGCTGTGAGCCTGCTTCTTCCTCTCCCACTCCCCCTGCTTGTGTTCCCTCTCTCGCTGGCTGTCTCTGTCAGATAAATAAATAAAATCTTAAAAAATAAAAAAATTAACTCTTTTAGAATAGCTTGCGATTCTGGATCTCAAGGTAGTGAGTTCAAGCCCCACTGTGGGCATGGAGTGTACTTAAAAAAAAAGTTTATTTCACATGCATTTTCATGCTCCCTGCTCTTGGTCCTCTTTTCCATGCACTCATTCTTCAAGCATTTTCTCATCTCTGGATTAAGATCATTGCAATGACCAAAAAACTTCAGAATGCTGTGATTTTTGTGACATTCCTTAAGCAAGTTAATGAAGGCATTGCATTCTTCAACAGGCAAGTGGGGAGAAAAGTCAGGATGAATCTTTAGAAAAAGGTAATGGAGCAGAGCAGAGCAACCCCACTGTGGCCACACTGGAAGGGCTAAAGTGACAGTCACCAGAGAAGACTCACCATCCAAAGGTCGGCAGCCTGGGCCCCACTCACAGTGGCGAAGGCTCTCTTCCTTCTACAGCCCAACTATTACTGTTTTTAAACAATCACAGATACTATAGCAAATGGAGAAAGAAAAAGAATGTAAAGTATAAGATAAAAAAGAAACTACCTGGGGCGCCTGGGTGGCACAGCGGTTAAGCGTCTGCCTTCGGCTCAGGGCGTGATCCCGGCGTTACGGGATCGAGCCCCACGTCAGGCTCCTCTGCTGGGAGCCTGCTTCTTCCTCTCCCACTCCCCCTGCTTGTGTCCCCTCTCTCACTGACTGTCTCTATCTCTGTNAAAAAAAAAAAAAAAAAAAAATTTTAAAAAAAAAAAAAAAAAAAAAAAACTACCTGCTTTTAAATCACGACATAAAAAAATAAAATCATCCCAAACCAAAATCTAACCTTTTTAAGTTCTGTCACATTAGCCTTTATTTCCCATGTTTACACATGTATTTATTCCTTATATATTTTAAGTACCTACTATATACCAGTCACCTTGTTAGACTTTGGGCATAAAAGGAATACAAAGATGGCATCCCTGTCTTTAGGATTTCTTATACAAAAATTGGACAATACTCTAAAATTCAGTAAACTGGAAATTTGGACGTAAGAGAGCCACACATATATTGCTATGAAATTCATTCATTTGCAGTATGCACATTTGAATTCTTTAAGTATATTGCCTGTTATGAAAGTCAGAAAGCAGATACTTCATTTAACTGAAAAAATAATATGTAATATATTACTGATGGCCCCAAAGTGAAAAGAACTTAAGACGGATGGCATTAAGATTGTGCCTCCTAAAAACACCAATAAGGAAACTACGCAACATAAATCATTACAGCAGAACTTTCCAAAGTGACTACACTTTTCTGCCTCTAGAGATGACCTTTTCCTGATAGATTCATTAATAGGTTTAAACACAGAGGGGAGCTAGAATGGGTGGAGAAACATAGCTGTTTATTCTCCTCTTCACCCCCCTCTCTCTTTCTTTTGTTTCTCCTGCAGATTACAGGTAAGATTTGTTTATATAAGTACACCACTGGAGACTATTTCATGATTTTATGTAGTTTTTATGTACGATCTATTTAGACTTCAGCCTTTGACTTATCTCCTCATTTTTGCTTCTCTGTTAGCTTTTCCAGCCAACTCATTGCCTACTGATCTTTAGCAGGCAATGCCTGGTTAGAATACAGTTTTTATCATCAACATTTTAATCTAATGAAGAGTATATCTTCAAAAATGCATTCTGTTACATTGTGATAAAATAATCAACAATATCTAATATTCACTGATTAGGTATTTGTGACATATCTAAATGCAGTACTAATGGATTTTTCTGTGAATATCCTGTTATTTCAGCCACATTTATCACATCCAACACTCTGATGATTTAATCTATTATTGCTAAAATCAAGACTTACATATGACCTAGATTGAGGCAGATGCCAGTAAACCCGAGTTCCATAGTTTTTCTAAACTTCTTATCCCATCTAAATTTTGTATTCCATCTATTAAAGACCCTCACCCTCCACAGTTTTGGGTTAGTTGCCGTAATTCTTCCACTAAACACAGATAATAAGTTATGAACTGTTCGCTGAGGAGCATTACCTTTTTGTCGCCCTTGGCACATTTATGGGATTTGCTCTCCCACTGTGTCATGGGGCAATTATTACAAGGATGGTAGAGAGGTTCAGGACAGGCACTGAATTCTACTTCACAACTTCCTGTCTGTTTTGGTCAATTGGCTTATCTTTTGTAGAGCTGGATATTAAAAAGCATTTCATCTTTGTGAAGTTGGTACCAAAGAAAAGAGTTTGGGAAATAGATGTCCTGGGTTCTGGTCTTCCCTTTGGTATTACCTTTTTGTTTTGGGGAAACTCAGTTCATCTCTCTGATTCCTCATCTGTAAGTAATGCAACTAGACTATATTAATGATAGGCTGTCCTTTCTTGGCTCTCCTCCTGCTTCCCATTTTTCAAGAGCAGTTAGAATGAGCCAGCCCTCATAGTTCAGTTTAAGCTTTATAGCAAGTTAGAGAGATTATTCAGCACTGTGTGGAAGTAGTCAGCTGGTATATCATTGTTCATTTTGCTCCCCAGTTGGTAAGGCACTGCAGTTTACAAATCCTTGAGGAATTTGCTAGAAATAACATCTTAGATATCAGATGTAAAATAAAAGATGTTAGAACTTCAAACATTCCTTATGGTCTGTCTTATGGTTGACTCTAGTATTTGGGTTGTCTTTCTCCATAAAAATTATTTAGAACTCTGTTTTCGTTTTTACTCTTCAACTGTCTCATTAAAGTTGGCTAAAATCTCTTTATAATGGTCACGTCGTGGATCTTTGATGCTATTTAAACACCTTTATTTCACCCCCCCCTTGCTTATATTCAGTATAGAGATAACTGGATTCTGGGAGAGAATTTATTCATAATTTTTAAAGACTAGAATTTACTTCATTTTTTTTCTTCCCTCATATTAGGAAATTACAAAAAACAGACCACAGTGGACAGTTCTGGTTTCTTTGATATTCAAAATTTAAAATTGAGGTGACAAGAAAATTATTTTGTGTGTATATTTTAATGCTACTGCATAATTAATGCATCCTAGTGAAAAAGGAATATAAAACATATACGTTAGAATATTTAACTAACGCATTGTGGTAGAAACCAAGCTTTCAATAATTATTTTCTTTGTGAAAGAGAAAGAAAAGAAATTCAAGCATTACTACCATTGAATTATAAAACAACAAACTATCTCTTTCTGTGTGGCTTTCATCCATATAATTTACAGTGCAAATGCAATTTTTGGTAAACAAATGCTTCTATATTGAGAGCAGTGCGGAAAATAGAATGCCTAGTTCCAATTTTCTTGCCAAACAAAGAAAACAAAATCCTTCCCCATCTTCTGTATTATGTGAGTGCCAATAACGCCTCTTTGATGGTAGCTTTGTGTTGTATTGTGTTTTTGCTTTTAATTAAGATATATTGGGTAAAATAGTCCTTCATTGTATTGTACAAAATACTAAAGCATGGGCTAATTACAGCCTTCAATGGGATTCAGTATAGACCTCATGTTACTGTCTCATGCCCATTTTTTTTAATGTTTAGCAAAGTATTCTGATGTTATATTTTCTCCTGGGGTTTTCTTTTTAGTTTCTCTTCATCCAAATGAAAAGCAATGATCCCTACCTAAAATGTTAATTAAATGGCTACCTCACTTGTTATAAAGTTTTTATTTAAAAATATTCTTACATTTTGGATGCCAAAACTCAATTTTGCCCCATATGGCCCTTTTCACAACACTTGTTTTTAGAGGGCATAATTTTCACAGAAGGCAAATTCAAAGCTTGGAGAAAGCAGGTTGGGAGCCAGACAAATATGGAAGAAATGTCACCCTCATCTTTATTTAAACCTGATTAACCTTCTTAATTTAGTCATTAAGTTTTATTGAAAATGAACCAAATGTGGTCAATAGCTGTGGAAAGAGAATGGAATCAATTTAGACGTTAAATTAAAGGGCAAAATCTCTAGAACTTCTAGGTAAAGATAACATAGTAGGTTGCTCATTGCAAACCAATTATTGGGGAAAAATATTATCTATATTGAAATTGAAATTTACCCAGATGTCAATCTATTTCAGAATGTTCCATAATGTGATAAAACTCCAGTAACACTCAGTATGTATCTTTTCAAGGAACCAATTAAATATTTGTTAGTTGACTTGAAAAATAACTATGGCTTTGATTCCTGAGCATGGGGTATGATTAGGGTAGGGGTAGGGGTCAAAAGGACAATTTTATCTCCTTTTATATGATCCTAGTAAAATACCTTCATCCATAAGTGTGATGTAAACAGTATGTTGCAAGAAAAATGTCCAAAGACCCAAAGGAAACATTTTGTGTAAATTTTAAAAGAATGATATCAATAATTGTGAAAGGTTCTGTTTTATGTTCTTTCCCTGACCCTTTTTCTAGATGCCTGCAATTTCTTTTGTCGTGAATTTTCTGCAAACATTATTAGTGTTCATACAGTATCTAATCTTCTGTTGAACTGCATTGGATTAAAATGGAAATTGTAATTGTTGTAATTGTCATTTTCATTCTGCATGCTAAATACAATGGAGTCTATTAAATTATTGCCTGAAAATGCATAATGTTTAATAAGGTATTTTGAAAGTTGGTTTTGCCAACAACAGTAATAATGATACACAAATATATGTATTATGGAGTGCTTATTATGTGTCCTTACTTGGATCATCTCATGAAATCCTTACAACTACCCTGTGGTATCATATGGATATGTGGGACTTCTTACTCTGTTCCAAGAGGAGACTATGGCTTTTCGTACAATTTCACATTTAATATTTACATCAGCTTCCCTCTCCTAGGAAGTAGGGATTTTAAAAATGGGGAAACTGAAGGTTTGAAACTAGTATTTGATGAAAAGGGTTTCAAATCCAGACAGCTTGCCTCCAGTGTCTGTGGTCTCAGTCAGTATATAATACTGCCTTCCTATATAGATCATGCTTTACTTAAGACAGTGGCAGGCTGGTCTTTCAGTTCTTTTATCCTGGAGATTTTGTGAAATCAACAGTGATATGTGAAAGCGCTCATATATCATTTGGCCAATCAACATGGAAGCACAATATTGCACCAGAGCTTTGGGTATACACAAGAGATATTTGTGTCATGGTCCTTGCATAGGGCTCAGCTTTAAAATCTAAGTTACATCAAATCTTAGGATGGCTCTTCTTCTTACTTAAGTGAAAGATTATGTCCTCAATGTGGGCTACAAAATCCTGTACAATCTGGCTTTCTATTCTCTCCCCAACCTCATCTCCTACTACTCTTCTTGGGTTCTGTGGTGGTTCAAGCATATTAGTTTTATGTTTTATAATACACACATATGTTCTTTTGTTTGTATCAAATAAAATGTTAATAAAATGTTTTTATGGTTATCACTAGTGTTTCTTCTGCATTAGCCATTTCTTTTTTTAATTTTTTTAAAATTTAAATTGCATTCACCATTTCTGTTCTGATACACAAAGTCAACAGATGTTAGCTTTTCTCCAATGTAAGATTGTGCCACCCACATAACATCCACTGCTCATCATAACAAGTCTCTCCTTAATCCTGTCACCCATTTAGCCCACCCCCCCACCTCAGTCCATCAACCCTGTTTGTTCTCTCTCCTTAAGAGTCTCTTCTCTTCTTATAGGACACCAGTCTTATAGGAGTAGGGCCCATCCTAAGTAAGTATGACCTCATCTTAATTTGCTTACATGTGCAAAGATCGTATTGCCAAAGATGGTCAAACTCTCAGGTTCCAGGGGTTGGGACATAAATATATCTTTTTAAGGGCCACAATTCAAGCAATAACACCACTCTACTATGGGAAAGTCATTTACATTCTGGATGCTTTCTGGTTGCTGCTATAAGATTTTCTCTTTTTGCTGTAAATACTGAGCAATACTTTTTCCTTTCCCTGGACATTTATAATTGAGTCATATCATATCATGAACATGTAACTTAACATCACATGCCAGTAAGATATAGGTAGTGCTCTGTCACTTGGAAAGACAATTGATAACTTATATTTTAATATAACATGGATCTGAATTTTCTACAGGTAACATTTCAAAGAAAAATAACAAGTATTGCTTTGAAGATTCATGAATTCAGATCCTTGGTGGGCATCTGGGATTAACTCTTTTTGTTTTCTTCTCTCTCTTTGAAACTACTAGAAATAAACTATTGTTATTAGTATTTAGAAAATTTTTACCATTATAATTCTTACATTAGAATTGTTTTGGAACCTGGGGCTTCAGAGACATTGAGGGAATTAACCTTCTTCCATTCACTCAAGCTTTTTATCCTAAATTTACCTTACTTTCTGTCATATCCTCTAACTCAATCATATGAAGTTTTTCTTATGTATGATCCGGTATACATAATATGCAGTTTTATATATATATATAGATATATATAGATATCTATCTATATATATATGAAATTTGTGTCTACTTGCTCCCTTTGGGTCACTTAGATTTAGATCCTTATCTACTGGGAGGGCTCACTCCTGGTCCATAGGTGGTCCCTGATAGTTCATTCCACTGGTGCTACCTTGGCTATTATTTCTATTCATCATGCAATAAGATTGTGTTTATTATTGTTTGACATCATTTCTGGCTATCACTTAGATTCAGTTTTCTCATTTCTTTAGAAATAAGACATACTATAATTGACCCTTAACTTGCAGAGAAAAGAATTATGTTGTCTCAAAACATATGGCACCACCTTAATCTGCATTTGGCTTGGGGCTGATGGACTGGTTTTCTACAGTTACAGTGTTTGGAAGAAGGGAAAATAGCACCCAGGGAGAACACCCTCATACCTGAGAAGACTGCCAGACTATTTTGTAACTCAGAGAGCCCTCTGGAGGCTCTTAGACAAATATTCAAATCAAACATTAATAAAGAAACAAGTCTTCCCCTGCCTAAATGACAGAAGGGCATACTGTGATTGCTGTATTTTTGCAATGTTTTTTTTGAGGAGGGGAAGTGCTATAATAAAATTGCACAATTGGGTAATAACCATCATGTTTCATAGTGGAAACATGAGTCAGACATACCTGGGGACCAGTTCTATCTTGTTACTTACTAGGTAGTATTGTTGACCAAGAGAGACCAGGAGGAATTCACCAGATCTCTTTACCTCAAAAATATCAATATCTATATGAACAAAATTTTAGTGGGGGGAGTTTGTTTACTCATCAACATCTGTAAGTCTAATAGTGTTTGTTTTTTATACCAGATTAAAAATCACACTGAGGCCAAACAATTAATTACAGATGTACATCTTTCATTACAATTTCTTTTGTTAAGTTGTTTATCATCATCCAAGTAATCATCTCCATTTACTAAAACTATTCTTTGGAAAACATTTTTATTTATTTTATTTTATTTTAATTTTTTTAAAAAAATTGTATTTATTTATTTGACAGAGAGAGACACATCCAGCGAGAGACAGAACACAGGCAGGGGGAGTGGGAGAGGAAGAAGCAGGCTCCCAGCGGAGGAGCCTGATATGGGGCTCCTTCCCAGAACTCCGGGATCACGCCCTGAGCTGAAGGCAGATGCTTAACGCCTGAGCCACCCAGGCACCCCAAGGAAGACATTTTTAAACAAAAAGTTGTGCAGTGCCTGAAATAGTGGAGACAACCCTTATTCTTTGCTGTATTAGAGACCTGTCTAAATTGAACATTGTCAATATATAATATTGTCACCAGAAAACCTAAAGATTTCTATATCACTTATTGATTGGATTTGTTACACTGTGGATTTTTTTTTTTTTGATGTTTATAATACAGTAACCAACTTAACCTGAAAAATGTTACAATCATCTTTCTTCTTAAAACACACAGCAAATTTAAACAGGTTTTGATAATAAAAGCAAAAAAAAATTGCTTTCATAGTAAATTCTCTTCTTTAAGAGAGTCATATCACAAGAAGGAAGAATTACTGGAGACAAAGGAATACTAGAAAGGAATAAGACTAGAGAAAGGCACACCATCATTTATAATTGCTAGCACTTGCATAATTGCAAAAGAGAATGTCTATAAATAAACCCATTTTTGGGTGTAAAGCAAGAAGGCTTTTCTGTATAGAATTAAATTTAAATTGGAGGAAAACATTTTGTTGAATCAGAATTTAGTTAATGCTTTTTTCCTCAGAAATCAGAGTTTAATCTCAGGGGTATGTTTCATGAATGTTAAAGAATGCTAGCTCTCCTGGGTCTTTTAATCTTTTTAAATTCAATTTTTGTGATTGCTGGCACGTGATATCCTTAATTCAGTTTTTTTTTCTCCTTTTAACCTCTAACAACATTCTTCCACATATGGCAAAATGGTTTTTGCCCAAGTTACTAAAATGAAGGGAAAGAAGAGTACTCCCTCCACAGTCCCCATACCCGTGCAGTAGCTGTCCACCTACATCTGCCAGACTCTCCTCCAGCCAACTGCAATCCAAAACCTTCAGGGCACGGTGTGATGAAAGATACCAAAGTGGTTCTTATAATATGTAATACACCACAAATAAACTTGCTTCTCCGCATTTTACCCACTGTAAATAAATACATATATACATATGTATTTATATATATGTATACATATATATAATATCTGGAGTGTTCTATTTCAGGAGTTTATGAAAACATCAAAGGCTGCATTGAGAACAACTAAAACACTATTGAAGGAGACCCACATGAATTTGATAGTACATACGGATGTATAGATTATATATAGATATGTAAGTATATCTACACACACGCACACACACACACACATACACATACATCTGTATGTTCTGAAAAAAGGAACTGGTGACAGATTCTAAATGTAGTGAACACTGCCCTGCATCAGAGGGTGTGGTAAGTGAGACAGTAGGTTACTACTGGGGTTATCCCACTGTACTCTGGGCTTTATTCCTGGCTGCATAGCTTCTAATCTAATTCTCTTGCCTTTCCAAGAATTCATGAGCTACTTAACAGTCATTGTAAAAATTCCCCTTTTGCTTAAAGGTAGCTACAGTGACTTCCTAAGTTTATGCTAACAATAAATGCTTTGTTTGTACAACATATTTTTAGCATTTTTATAACTTGAATAATCAGAAGGTTTACTTCATTTAAAATGTGTCCATTTAAACATTGAAAACATTTTGAGCTGGAAGCTTTGGATTGTCTTTGTGTCATATCCTCTTGTAACCCTAACTGCAAAAGCATAATTATTTACTGTATTTTTAAACAATTGCATGGGATTAAATGTACCTTATTTAATTCAGATTTTGATTTTTATTTTGGACATTTGACTTTCAAAGCCATGTGACTGAATGCATTTTGGCCATCTAGGGGAGTCCTTTTTGTGTTCATAAGCATATTTGACTGCTTTGCTCCCCTTGCATTTGTGTGCTAGGTTTCACATTGCAAATGTCAATATTACCCTTGCCTCAGTGATAGAAGGGTTTAAAATTTCATGGGGCAAAATAAGTTGTCATCTTCTTATCATCTGAAAGTGACACTTGCTGTGGGCTATAAAACAAATAAACTTTTCATCAAATAACATTAAATATTTTCTTTTGTCATCTATTTACCCCATTCCCATTTCAGCCAGCTCAATTCTTATTTAATGACTTCATAC
The DNA here is from genome assembly GCF_002007445.2 of Ailuropoda melanoleuca. Taxonomy (NCBI): domain Eukaryota; kingdom Metazoa; phylum Chordata; class Mammalia; order Carnivora; family Ursidae; genus Ailuropoda; species Ailuropoda melanoleuca. Next base: position 77,239,631 of record NC_048220.1, on the reverse strand, counting down.
CTATTATTGTGTAGGTTTCCTAATTAAGTGACTTCATGAGAATTTATTCATTCACATATAATACAAAATATACTTATTATTTAACCCTTCTCTTTATTTCATTTGTAAGAAGCAGCAACCTTTTAAACCATATATATATATATATATATATATATATATCTACGTTTAGACATAGAGATAGCTGCAGGCACTAAGGAACACAGACTAAATTATTGTCAGAAAGTCTAATGTATTCTTTTAATCTGTTAATCTGTTTATTCTCTATTTGTAGAATTATTAACATAAAATAGGACAAAAGTAAATAAGGAGAAAGCCATTTTGAAGAAAAATAGTATAGTAAAATATTCTAGTCATTGATTATTTTTCCCAAAAAGTACCTATCTTGATGCCCAGTACATAATAACCACTGCTTAGATGCTTCATAAGTAGATATACAAAAATTAATTTATTTTCTAAAATTCTATCTTTCAATCTTCTGAAGAGCCTACTTCTTACAATAAGATTTAGAGTGATAGATTACCCATGTATAGTTAAATGCTCTTGGTTTGACAAGGAATAATTCCTTATAGAATGCCTTGCAAATAGTATATCTGGATATAAAATATTACCACATTTCATTTCATCAACAGCATCCTTACCTAAAAAAATGATTATTACACACATATCTATACAAAGCTTAGTACTAAATATCAGGGTTCCAAAGGCAAGATCTCTGGGATCCTTACCCTAGAGCTAGTTCCAGGCTAATGATACAGATCTTAATAAATGCCAGGAAGAAACTAAAAGGCGGCTAGAATTCACGGGATGAAATGTACCCTGACCTGATTTAAGAAGAAAAGGCAGATTTTAGCTGAGCATGGAGAAAAATGAAGGGCATTCTAAAAAGACATAAAGTGTGAGCAAATACTAAAATCAGGGCACACATAAGACTATTTTCAGGGATAATACATTAAACAGTTTTCCTTGAATAAACTGTTTGATTAGGGAAATGGTAAGAAGTAGGTAAATTTAGACCAATGTAAAGAATTTAGATTTAGTCCTGGAGGCAGATGGGAATCATTGACTTTTTTGATTGCATAAAATAATATTTTATGTATTACTTTTTTAAGCATGAACCTCTTCCTCAAATAACTGAAGTACTTTGCTTCTACGATTAGTTTGGAAAAGGCTCATCTTTGTCTGCCTTTACATTATGTTCTCCAGTTATCATTCACTTAACCTTTTAATTTGTTTTTTAAAGGAAGTATCTCTATACTTTATATTATTTATCCTTACCCAACTTCTAGACTTCATAGCAATTCTGATTTGTTTGGTAAAGAACAAAGATAATGAGTATCTCTTTTCTACACATAGAAGAATGACAAAATTGGCAAATGTGAGCTTACAAAGAGCTCACAATGTAAATGTGAGCTTACAAATAATTACATTATTTAACACATTGTTTCACTATAATGAGACTTTTCTTTCTCAGAGACTGAATGCATCTTTTGATAGCATACAGAAAAGACAAAGAAACAGAAGCAACCAGAAGTATGAAGTTTGATCTTTGGCTCTTCCAACCTAGCTGTGACCACTCATCAAAATTTCATGTGCAGTCTCCAAAGTCATTTGGAGTTCACCAAATCAAATTACCTCTCATATTACCTTTTTACCTATCCTAACATTTTGTTCTTCCTGCAAGTATGGCATGATCAAATTTCCTATTGTTATACGTGTCTCGAGAGACACATGTATTATATCTGATCCCTTCATCAATTGGTACAAACTAACATAATAAATGGCAGGTCCTTCTTTATGATCATGGGATATGTTGCTATTAGACAGAATGTCTTCTTTTTATCCAGACCTCAAGTAAACTGTAGTTCCTTTAAAAATTAATAAATTGAAATATTCTTTCCTTTTCTTTTACACCATTGGTCTAAAAGCCACTGCCTGCACAATTTCTTCTTCTTACCCTGAAAATTGCAATAGCGTTCTAAAATATGTCACTAGAAAATGGTAATTCCATCAAAAAAAGTAACTATCAGAGTTTACCAGACTTTTTTCATCCAAAGTGACTAATCTTTAATGAACACAAGACCACTAAGCATTGTTCTGAGAATTTCAGTATGCTGACAATATAACAATGACAATTTCTAGTGTCTCCTGTGGTTACTATATGTAATCCCATTTAAAAAATTCATTAATTCTTTTAGTGCTATTCAATGTTTACCTTGCTTGAAGCATTCTTGAGTTGTGGGTCATGGATATGTCCTACTGTTTTTGATTTCAGAGTTAGCAATCCAATAGTCTCTATTATTTTTACTCCTTTTGATCCAGGAAGCCTGCACTATTTTTTAAGAACATCTCTGTTCATGCTGAGCTCTATTTTGACATCTATTTTAGAACTGCATTAATAACTGAGAAATCTGACTACCTGGTTTTCCTATTGGTAACTCATCTTTACCTCTAGTTAGTTTACATCTACTACTACTACATACGAAATAATCTATCCAGTAAGGAAACAAACAGCTAACATATCACAGTGCAATCCCAAAATGCCCTTTGGTGATTACATAAAAACAACTCTGAGATAATAATAACAAAAAATAATGAGTTAACATGTATTGAAAGATTACGATGTTACGGACACTGTTAAGCACTTTATAAGCACTGTCTCCTTTAATCTTCAAAACAACCTTAGGGTATTAACTGTAACTGTCCCCATTTTCCGATGAAGGAACTTAAACACAGAAGCTATTATGGTGGGGCACCTGGGTAGCTCAGTTGGTTAAGTGTCTGCCTTTTGCTAAGGTCATGATCCTGGGGTCCTGAGGGTCCTGGGATTGAACCCCACACTGGGTTCCCTGCTCAGCAGGGAACCTGCTTCTCCTTCTCCCTCTGCTTGTCCCCCTGCTTGTGCTCTGTCTGTCAAATAAATAAATAAATTCTTAAAAAAAAAAAAAGAAGCAGCAGCTAGTATGATGGAGTGTGAAAATAATTCCAAGCTGACTTCAAAAAATGTTATTTACCAATTAATAATGTAAACATTTTATTAGCCAATTAACTTTAATATTAGCCAATAAAAATAACCAATTAATCATATTAAGTTATATGGTTTGAGAAAAATAGTTTTCTATTAATTCTGTTGTGATCCTAGGCAACAAACACTTCCCATTCTCTGGCAGAAAAGAAAAACTTTTCATCTGGTGCTCCTGTAGAATTTACAGTTCCTTAAGTGGAAAATCTCTGACCTAGACTGGATGTTCACTAAGGTCACTGATAACAAATGGGCCTGTCACACTGGGGTTGAGGAAGCAGGAAGTTTGTGTCTAGGAGAACATGGAATAGCAGGAGACAGCAAATAACAGGCATAGAAAAAGACACATGCTGATTTGGTCCCTTCTCCTTGCTGCACAAAATTACTTTATGTGTTGGTGACAGTGCCCTTGCCATTTAGCCTGGGAAGAAAGGAGTAACAGAGAGATCGTACTTACTACCTCCGTACTTCTTCCATACATATTTCAGATCTGCCCTCCTACCTACACCAAGCCACCATCATAATTCTCTACAGTAGTCCTTTCTTCTCAACATGATTTTACATGAAATAATTTGAACTTGCTTAATAATTTATTAAAATTAACAATAACATTTTTATGGATTCCTTGAAAATATTTTCTAGGTCTCAGGAAGGGGAAATTACATACTAAAAACTGAATAATGAAGGAAGTTCACACAGGCAGAGAGATGACCTCTGAGATAACCAAGTATCACATGATAATAAGTTAAAAAGTGTTTACATTAGAGATGAAAATAATCTAAGTAGCCTGGTTTATATTTTAAATAGGAAAATCAGTTATCCATTTAGTTATTGTAAGCTTGTCTTCATTGTTTTAGCTTTATTTGGTGTTAAAATATTTCAGAATTCAAGAGGAGTATTTTAAGGATTGCGTTAAGGTGTGAAAAACCTAATAGAAGGTCACAAATTCTCAGATAGTATTATACAATATTTATAATGGAGAGGGAGGAGATGTTTTCAATTGGGATATTAATTAAGAACAGAATATATGATTCAAATTAATAACAATATATTATACATTTAAGATTTAATTACCCAAGCTTTTTTTAAGTTAGTCACTATTTATTTCAAATTTTAAAATGTGTGAATGTGTGAATAGGTCCAAGAGATACAAAACTAAAACTGACCATTTTAACACATAAAATTATTCAAGGACATATAAATTGTTAGTTTAGGCTCTAGTGAATATTTTTCTTTAAAATATTTATGATTTTATAAAAAGATTAATTGTCATACTCTGATTTTGAGCTAAAACTTCCTCAACAAAAAATGAATTGTTAGTTGCTTGACATGCCACAGGAGACCATATAATACTGGAAAATGCATTTATGGTAAGTGAATGACATAAAATACATAAAGTGGTCAGCATGTGAGGAGACATGAGAAGACAGAATAAAAATATATTTACCATTGACTAATAAATGTCAGAAAGTGTAATTGAATGAAAAAGGAAAGAAGAAAGCTATCTAGTGTGAGACTTGTTTAGTAAATGATTTAAAATAATACAGAGACACAGAGAAAGAGAAATGATCCCATTATTACTTGGAAGGGAATGTAAAGAGCCCCATATCACAGAGCTGGGATGAAATGAGCCCTCTTGGAGTGGCTGTCCAGAATGATGCTGGGTCTCCTGGTCAGCCTTGGCATCTCATTATCCAAGAGCCATGTGCACATGTAAGAACCCCTGAGAAGATCAATGGATAAGATTGATAAGAGTATGAGAGAGGATGGAAGAAAATATTTATAAAGCAAGATTAAAGGTGTTAAAGATTTTTGTAAGTTCTAAAGAACAACAAAGTAAGAAAATGATAATAGTGCACAAATAACAAGTGGAGAGAGTAATTAACTGAACACATTTGAAGGAAGTAATGAGATGAAATTAAATTTAAGGTGAATAGTGTATGTATGGGAAAATTCCTTTGTGTGAAATACATAAAAGTCAAATTATATAACCTTAAGAGAAAAGCTAATTCTGTTTCCCATGGATTCACATTCTAGGAGACAACCTGGGATGAACACCAGAGTCCAGGTCCAGAAGCACAGCTGCATAAGCCTCATGCAGTTTAGTGCTAAGTTGCAGCTGCTGTTTGAATGAACTGAGTCTGCCAGGTCACCACTAATAACCAGGGCAGAGAGGTAAAAGCATGTTCAGAATTTCTGGCCAGGTCAGCTGCATAGAAGCAGAGCTCACAAAAAGTTAAAAAAACTGACGGAACCAGAGTGAAGTAGAGACTGAAAACCCAGGAAAGAGAGAACCCAGGGGAAATATATACTGTTGCATACATGGAATACATGTTCTATCAGGACTGGGTGGATTCTAAAAATGTACATGTTGCCACTGAATTGGATTTTCCATGTTCAGGGAAGAGAAGATTTGGAGGAGGAAAACACTTCATATAAAAAAATCCTGCAAGAAGGTTAGAACGCTCAAATGCATAGAGCAGATAGGAAGCAGCACAAATGTGGGAAGATCTGAACTCATAGTGAAGAGAGAAAAATAAAAGCAGAAATTAGGATGAAAATTGGCAAGTGACACTTTGTCTCAGTATAAAAGAAGCCAAAAGCAGTAGCTGGGATTATGGCACACAGGAGAATGCATGCTCCATTTGAAGAGGAAAGTATTTAAATCCACTAGAATATTGCCATCTGGAATGTAGTCTCATCTTCTGATTTTCAAGAGAAGTTGAAAGTAAGAGTTTTAAAACTGAACAACTAATTCAAGAAGAAAACTAACCAAGTGGGCTGACTGTGTAAGTCTAAAGAAATGTCATTTAGATTTGGGTCCTCTACTGTCTTCTAGTATATATTATGATATATTATTATATAGGTTTTTAAGATAAGTAAAACCACTTCTTAATGAATCCAGTCCATCCACCTCTGATAATTTCATCTCTTAAAGGAGAAAACCAAGGGGCACAAAAAATTCATTCTCAGCATTCTCCTCTTACCTTGAGAAAATTTTCAAGGATAACTGAGGTATGAATTAAAAATAAGAAATTTATAATTTATTCCTAAAACAATCCATTATTCTTTTGATGTACAGTCAGCTGCATTGGGCCCTCTTCTTTACTTGGGCCAATAATCGAGAAAGGTAGTTTAAGACGGCACAGTAACCTCATGATTTAGACACACCTTCCTTAAAAACAGAATACATTGCTGGATAAATCATAGATAAAAGGCATAAAAATTGGAAAGTAATCAACCAAGTTGTTCTTATTTTTGGACAAAATATCTGCACCAAATCCCTCCTCAATTCTACACAGAAAATCTAATATTTTTAAGAAAATTTAGCAAGGTTGTTGAACACAAGAGTTAACATAAAAATCAACAGCATTTGTATACAAAACTAATAACCCATTTAAAGTATAATAAATAGTATAATAGTAAAGTATAATAAAAAGTATAATAAAAAGTATAATAAAAAGTATAATAAAAATACTCCATATTAACAACAATAAACTGTAAGATATGTAGAAATAAACCTAAAAATGATGCAACCAACTGTTAGAAACTAGTTAAGAATATATAAGGAGATCTAAATATAAAAAATTATAAAGGAAGGCCAATCAATAGCTTGAAAATATACATTCTTCCCCAAATAAATCTATAAATTTGATTTCCATTCAAAACTGAAACTGCTCTTTAGAACCTTTCAAATTGATCCTAAAAGCTCTCAGGGAAGCAAAAAACAAAAAAGACAATTCTGAAGAGCAGTGTATGAAAGATAATTCTTATTAGATATGAAGATTCATTTGCAGCCTTAGTAATTAATATAGTGTGAGCTGATAGAGACAGAGGTTGATAAATAGATCAATAGAATTGAGAAAAAATTTGCACTTATATTGAATTAATATATTACAGAGGTAGTATTGTAAATGAATAAAAATGATGGACTAGTTAGTAAGTGCTGGTGAAAAAATGATTATTCATATAAGAACATAAATTTAGATCTCTTTCTTAAACAACAAAAAGATAAAATGTCTGGTGGAGTAAAGTAAATGTCAAAAGCAAATCCTTAAAACTTTGAGAAGAAAATATATCACTGAGACATTAGTTTAGGAATAGATTTCTTAGAAAAGAAACCAAAACCCTCCAGACAAAGGAATATTTATTGAAATTAAACATTTATGTTCAAAAAATAAACAAAGGAGAAAGATAAACTTCACACTAGAAGAAAATATTCCCAAGGTATATAATCAGGAAGTATTTGGAGAATATACAAATGCCAGCAAATCAATAAAAAAACATAGTATCCAGGGGTGCCTGGGTGGCTCAGTCAGTAAAGCCTCTAACTCTTGGTTTTGGTTCCAGTCTGGATCTCAGGGTCGTGGTATCAAGCCCCACATCGGGCTCTGAGCTCAGAGGGGAGTTTGCTTGAGATTCTCTCTATCCCTCTCCCTCTGCCCCTCCCATTGCAAGTGTGCACAGTCTTTCTCTCTCTCTCTCTCTCTCTCTCTTTCAAATAATTGAAGCTTAAAAAGCCCACAGTGTATCCAATCAGGAAAAAAAAAAATGACAAGAGATATGCACAGAGTGTTCACAGAAAATCAAATCACAATGGTTAATAAAACAAGGAAAATGCCAAATATATTAGTAAGCATGAAATTGTGAATTAATGCCACAGTGAAATAATTATTTCACATCCATCAGAATGGAAATGGCCTGGTGAGAGCAATCTTGATCAGGAGTAGGTATTTGAGACATTCATACATTCTGAAGAGTAGTAAAGAAATAGAGGATCATTTTTGGCAATTTCAAGTAAAGATGAATATTAACATAATTTATGACCAAGGTATATTCTCTAAAGAAACTCACACGTGCCTATATTTATGAATATTAAATCTCAAAAACAGTATTTTGAGCAAAAAAGGGGCAAACTAAAAACTGACATATTCACTAAGACCATTTCCACGAAGTTTAAAACATAACATTTTGAAAGACTGATGGATGTATACATATAATCAAAAACAAATGAGCATGGCAAGTGCTATTTATTAATTCTTCCTGGAGCAGAAATTGGAAAGGTTCACACAACATTCTTTGATGGTAGTTGTACTTTTTCTGTCTTTGAAAAAATGATGTAAATGAATATGAAATCATGTTAAGATTTTTCTAAAGGTGGTTTGTGAGTACATAGCGAAAATAAACACTGGCTCTTCATTAACTTCCTATTTTTATATGAACGTTTGAAATTTAAAAAAATACTAAATAAACCATCAATTATGACCATATCCCACGGAATGACAAAAAAAGGAGGAAGATACACACACATCCAGAAAAAAGGAAATTCTCTAATACTTTTGCTGAGAAGAAATATATAAGAATATCCTTATCTCCTAGGTTTTTCTCTTTTTCACTTTGCAATTTAAAGAGATGGTAAAGAAGAAAATAAAAATCTAAGTATCTAAATCTATATATCTTCCTCTAAGCACTATTTTAACTTCACACAGTAAGTTTTTATAATATTTTGTTATATTATCATCCATTTTGAAATACTTTCTAGCTTGCCTTCTGATCTTTTCCTCCCTCCTCCCTCCTTTCCTCTTTCTTTTCTCTTTCTCTCTCTCATATACGGGGTTTTTAGAAGAAAACATTCTTATTAATTTCTAATTCAATTTTTTTGTAGTCAGACAACATACTCAGTTTTATCTGTCCTTTGGTATTAACTGAGACTTGTTTTATAGACCAGTGTGAGGTATATATCCCATTGAATGTTCTACTTGCCCTTAAAAAGAAAGCATAGTTTGTATTTGTTGGACTCCATCTTCTTTAAATGTAAATTACAAGTTGGTTGATAGCGTTGCTCAAACCCTCTTTGTCTTTACTAATGTTTTCTGTCTCTTATTCTACCAAATACTGAAAGAAGGATATCAATATGTTTATGGATTTGTCTATTTCTTCCTTTAGTATTGAACTTTTTTGCAGTTTGTATTCCAAAGTTCTGTATTATATTGCATCTTCTAGATAAATGAAAACAGAATTATCTCAAATACTAGGGGAATGCAATTTAGAATTTTCATGTCTTCTTAGTGAATTGATATTTTTATCATTAGGAAATATTTCACTTTATTTCTAACATATTGTTTTGAGGATTTTTTTGAGAAAAATCTCATGCCATTTTTATTGAGTTTAGGGTTTTCATGATATATCTTCTTTTTTGAAAAAATTCTATTTTATTAAACTGAAATACTGAAACTGACTTTGCTTTTCATACATTTTGGTTGTGTCTTACCTTTGCAATACAATTTGATCTGGGTTACTTATGTACCCTCAGTGAGGATATAAAAAATATGTCCCCTGGCTGTCTGAAAAAAGAAGATATTCTGTTCAAGAAAGAGTTTTCTTCACAATCTGCCAAGAGGTTAGGATATTCTCCTCCTTAGGCTGGGCTCCTGGGTTTATGATCCTCCCACCAGGTACCTCCCCACTCTGCAATAGCAGCCTCCCCACCCATGATGTCTATTCCTGGGTGGGCTGCCCACCACTCCACATACAGCTCGGCTGGTTTGTTAGACACCACGGGGAGTACCAACTTCATGAGGACTAGACAAATCATGTAGAAAAATCTCAATGTTTCAGTTTGATTTGACAATCTTTCATATACAGCATAAATGCCAACAATTCTCCCCGCTTCCCTCTTTATTAAAACCTTTAATGTAAAACTAAAGATAGTTCTTACACCATCTCTATTTTGGGAAAACTGAAGGAAAATGTTTCTATGGGCCTCACCCCAGCCCTCCTTATCCTTTTGGCCTGTGAGCAGTCTTCTCTCTCCTGAGAGCTGTGCCTCCTTCAACTTGATCAGAGGATTCTGGAATCTACTGTCTCCTTGGCTCGTTTGCTTTGTTAAATATGATTTTTATTTTAGAATAGAGTTAGATGTACACATTAAGAAGACAGTATAGAGAGCTACCACATAACCGTTATCCCGTTTCTCCCGCTGTCCTCTTTTAGTAGTATGGTACGTTTGTCATAATTATTACTAACTTAAGTCCACACTTTTTTCAATTTTCAAAATGTTTTTCCTTAATATCCCTTTTCTGTTCTTGAATTCCAGCCAGGAAACCATATTGCATTTAGTGGTCATGTCCCCTTAGGCTCCTCTTGGTTGCTGATAGTTTCTCAGACTTTTCTTGTTTTGATGACCTTGATGATTCCGAGATTACTGATCAGATATTTTGTAGACTATCCCTCAGCTGGGATTTGTCTGAAGTTTTTCTCATAATTAGGCTGTGGTTTAGGTTTTCAGCAGGAAAACTACAGATGAAATGTGTCATTTTTATTACATTATATCAAAAGTACATGCAAACAACAGAACTTATCACTATTGATTTTGACCTTTATCACCTGCATGATGTGGTATTGTCAGGTTTCTCCACTTACAGAGTTCCTCTTTTTCTCCACTCTTCATGCTTTCCATCTGTGCTTTTTGGGGGTAAGTCATTATGTGCAACCCAAATTTAAGAGCATTCACACCTCCTGTAAGGCACAGTACCTACATAAATTATTTGGAATTTCCTGGTTGGAAGATTTGTCTCTTTTCTCTTATTTAAGCATTTATTCAATCATTCATTTATATAAGTATGGACTCCTGGATATTTATTTTATACTACTTTAATCCTCCACACATAATCTAGCAATTAGTCAAAATTACCATTTAAATGTTCCACCCAGTATATTATAGCTCTAGCATTTCTATCCAGGTAAGCAGATCTTGACTGTGTCTCCCTAGATGCTCTTGACTCTCCATATTTTGGGACTGGTTTGCCCTGCAATCTCAGTGTTTGGAGGAGTCTAAGAAAATAACTGATTTTCAGTTTATCCAGCTTTTTCTAGTAAGAATGGAAGTGACAGTTTGTGAGCCCTTTCTTTTTCGGAACTAAAAGTGCAAGTTGGTGTATTAGTCTGTCTTTATATTTAAAGTGTGCTGGGTCTTGTTTTTTAATCAGTATGAGAATCTCTGACTTGTGTTTAGTCCATCACATTAAATATAATTATCACTATTGTTGGGCTTAATTCTCTGCCATGCTGTGTGTTTTATATTTCTCCCACATGTTCTGTGCTTCCTTTCTTGACTTTTTTCATGTGAAGTTATTATTTTCTTAGTATTCAATTTTATCTCCTCTATAGACTGTTTAGTTTTTCCACTTTGTGTTATCAGTGTTTCACTAGTGATATAGTTTAAAGCTTCCCTTCAAAAAATATTACATTATTTCACAATGGAAGGACTTTACAACGGTACAACCCTTCATTTGTTACATATCTTATGAACCCCACAACACATCATTATCAAGTATTATTTTTTATTTATAATAGTTTATAGTCTTTTAAGGAAATTTAAGTATCTTTATATATATAATATCACATATATATGTGTATTGCACATATGCATATATTCCTATATATTTACTCTTTCTGCTGATCTTCATTCCTTTCTTAAGAGATATCCAGGATTTCATTTACTATCATTTCCCTTTAGGCTGAAGAACTTGTAATACTGCAGGTTTCCTGGGGACAAGTTCTTCTATATTTTGTCAGCTTAAAAATGTCTTTCTTTCACCTTTATTTGGGGAGATATTTTCACCAAGTATAGATTCCTATGTTCATATTTTATTTTCTTTCACCCCTGTGAAGATATTATTGTATTATCTTCTAGCCTCCTGAAGTTTCTGCTGAGAAGGCCCCCTTCTGCTATATTTAATGTGTCTTTTTTTCTCTAGCTGCTTTTAAGATTTGCATATTACCTTTTGTTTTTAACAGTTTGATGTGCCTCACAATTTTTAAATTTATTTATCCAAGTTGAGATGTCTGATGAGATTCTTCGATTTGTGGGTTTTCTTTCAACTAATTTTTAAAAGTCAGCAACCATTTATCCTGACATATTTCCTCTAATCCATCTTCTTTCTCTTCTCCTTTCAGGTTTGAAATTATGTAGACCATTTGATATTTTCTCACATATCATAGAATCTATTATCTCTCTTTTTTTTAATTCTTTTTTTTTCCCTAGTTTGAATATATTCTATCAGTATTCAAGGGTATTGATTCATTATTCTGCTGGGCTCAATCTGTTGTTAAATCCAACAGAAGAATTCATTTTTGATCACTGATTTCAATTCCATTTTGTCCTTTGTATATTCTCAATATTTTGCCATGGATGCTGTCCACCATTTCCAATAGATACTAGCTATGGTGTGAATGTTTATATCCCCCTGAAATTCTTGAAACTGATGCCAATATAAAGGAATTTGGAGGTGTAGCCTTTGGAGAGAGATAGATCTTGAGAGTGGAGACCTTATGAATGTGATTAGTGCTGTTATAAAAGAAACCCCACTAGGCCTCCCTAGTCCCTTCCCTCTGCCTTGTGAGGTGACGGCTAGAAGCTGCCAACTATTAACTAGAAAGTGGGTATGCACCAGACATTGAATCTTCTGGTGACTTGATCTTAGATTTCCCAGAATCACCTGGGTGATGTGGTATTGTCAGGTTTCTCCATTCCACTACAATCCAGATTATGAGAAATAAATTTCTGTTGTTCGTAAGCTATCCATTTATGGTATATTTCTTGTAGCAGCCCAAGTGGACTAAAACAATACGTTAGAGTCTCTATCATATAACTGATATCATCTATAATTGCATTATGAACCATTTATGTTTCTTCTATTAACTATTTCTTTTTTGACTATTAGTCACTTTTCTGTTGTTGTTGCTATTCCATGTGACTTGCAATTTTTTTTCTTTGTTTTCTGCCAGACATTTTGTGTTAAATAACAATAAGGACTGAATTACACAGTATTTATGTCCAGAAAATATTATATGACATTTTCTTGCAGGCTGCTAGAGCTGGAGGCTAAGTCAATCTGAAATGTAGTTAAACTGTTCACAGCCATTGTTGTAGATTTAGTTCACTACTGTCGTAACATATTTTGAGATAGTGATCAGGGCTTTTCCTTCTGTAGAACAAAGGATCTGAGTGCTGACGAGGCTTCTTAGTGCTTTATAGGTAATTTAGTGGTCAAACTATATCATCTCTTTCTCTCCTTCACAAATTAGATATCAGCTTGCTGGGCCATTGGGGAGTGATCTTTGCTTTCCAGTCCTGCCTCCACATTTTTATGCCTTGTTCTCTCTATTTGCTCTTCTGCAATGCCATGTTCTCTCCAAAACTGATGGTGGCTGCTTTATACACCTAGAGGGCTTTAGAATGAATGGATTCTCTTAGCTCTCCTGCTGGCCTTTGGTAGTTGAAATTTTGGAGTATCTCAAAAGGGTTCTTTCATATGGAGCTTTTTAAATATGACTGACAGTGTGGTAAGTGTGTTACATAGAATATTCTCCTTGATTATTATAAAAAGTTTATGAAGCAGTTAGTACGATCTTACAGGAGAGTAACTAGAGAAAGGAGAAATTAAGATAAAAAGAATCAAAAGAATAAAATTATGATAAAGGAAAAAACAGTCAACTCTATAGAGAAGGAGAAAAGAAGAAATGGAAGGAGGATGAAGCCAATGAAAATCTGTAAAACAGAAAAGATTTAGAGCATATCTATTGGAGCAAGGTTAATAGTGGCAAGTTTTGTTTTAATTGGCTTATTCACTTGTAAGACTTGGTNCCCCATAAGGCCGGGATCACGCCCTGAGCCGAAGGCAGACGCTTAACCGCTGTGCCACCCAGGCGCCCCAAGACTTGGTCTAATTGATGACTATTTCTGGTATCTTTTTGTTCCTAACCAGACTGTGCATTTGTTAAGAACAGATATTGTGCCTTATTCACCATATATTTTCAGGAACGTGCAAAATACTCAGCACATATTAAGTATTTATAAATATTCATCGTTATCTTAAGGTTTCACTCCATTTATTCATTCATAAAATATTTTCTGAGGATTTCCTACTATGTGTCAAGCACTCTCCTGGAAACCAAGAATACCTCAGAAACCACAGAAAAAATCTATACCATTGTAAAACTTTTAAAAAGGAAATCAGATGGGGAGATGAACCATGAGAGACTATGGACTCCAGGGACAAAAAGTGAGGGTTTTAGAGGGGAGGGGGGTGGCGGTATGGGTTAGCCTGGTGATGGGTATTAATGTGGGCACATATTGCATGGTGCACTGGGTGTTATATGCAAACAATGAAGCATGGAACACTACATCGAAAACTAATGATGCACTGTATGATGGCTAACATAACATAATAAAAAGAGAGGAGAGAGCAACAAACGGGATACAAAATGAGTTAATTATATAGTACTCTAGAAAGTGATTAAGTACTATAAAGAGAAAAATAGAACAGGGAATTGGTGACTTGGAGAGTGTGCTAAGAAAAATGGGTTTTAATTTTAGAGGGCAATCAAGAAAAGCATCAATAAGAGGGTGACATTTCAACAAAGTCCTGAAGTACATTAGGGAGATAGCCACGTAAGATGCAAAAGCCTTAAATTTACACCACCTTGAGTGATTTAGGAATTGTGAAGAGACAAGTATGAAAACAATGGAGTGAGGAAGGGGTGAGTAGCACAGGATGAGAGAACGCAGTTAAGGGTAGGTCAGATTATATCAGACCTATTAGGTCACTGTAAGCCTTTTCTCTTGAAGGGAAATGAACTCTGCAGAGTCTTGAGCAGAGGAGTAACACTATATGACTCGTGTTTCAAAAGTTTTACATCCTCTCAGATGATATAGCTAATGAAATAGAGCTTCATTGCCCTATAATTTTCTTTTCCACATAATCTATTTCGGAATCCCTATAACAGTCCGTGGTATAGAAATAAGCATCATGTTTCAACTCAGAGTTATGTGTAATTCATGGATTGGGGAAAAGTGAATTGGGGACTAAATATCAAGATACATCATGTTCAAGAGATGCAAGACCCAACTTCCCAGATTCTAAAGTCCTTCCATATTCAAAGAAAGGACAAGGCTAACCTGACATCTTTTTATAGGTAGAGAAATTGAGGTTTGAGACAGAAAGTAGAACTTGTGACATTAAACCCGTATCTTTCACCATTAAAATATGCTGTATCTTCAGAGCTTTGTAAAAGAAGAAAATGATGTTTGGGCATAGCATGAACAAATGTTATTTGTACAGGGGCAGATGATAAATATTTGGGGCTTTGTGGTCCATATAGCATCTTTCGGAGCCACTCAACTCCAAGTTGTAGCACAAAAGCAACCAGAGGCAACAAGTGCAGCTGTTTCAATAACTCTTAATTTATAAAACAGGCAGTGTGATGACTCAAATTTGGTTGGTGGGCCATAGTCTGCCAAACTTCGATTTAGATTTTGTTGTTGAGAGCAAAGGGGAGATTATAAAGCAGTTTCCAGAGGTTATGCTGATTCTTTTAAGCTCAGTTGTTCTTGGGTGACATTGAACAGGAAAAAAACTATGCAAATAAGAACATGAATATAACTAGCTTTCAACAGCACCTTGTTCCTACAGATAGCTCCTCTGCCTAACGAAGAATACCTCTGGGAGGAATAATAAGTTAGTCTTTCTCCACAAAAGTGTATTTGGAAGATTGTAGCATAGATGGATGAAAAGACATACTTGTTTCTCAGAAATGTGTATACAATTTGCTAAATTCCCAAGGCAGTCACAGTTTGGAAATGTATATTGGAGGAAGAAATAAATATTTATAAAATCATGAAACTAAGTATTCAAATGTATTTGTTAGATTACTACAACTACTGGCTGACATTAATACAGGATTTTTATTCTCCCATTCTTTCTCGGATCTGTGAAGTATCTATGCATTTCTATGAAATATTTTATATAATTCCACATATAATATATATGTGTTTTTCCCTCACCCCACTTCCTGGTAGGGAAACTGAGTCACGAAAAGGGTTAATAAATGCCTAAGGAAGAAGTTAATGACAGGCCTGAGCAGAGAATTCTGATTTCATGGCACCCAGATTAAAGCTGTTTACATTTTCTCTAAATTAATATATCTGTAGCCCCAGGTTGAGTCTCCAAAGCAAATAGACAGGAATCCCAGGGTATGTCGGTTTCAGACAAGACTGATAATTTGCACGTGTACATTTCAAATAAGGATCTATCTACTGTTTTCTAAAGCTGAAAGCCTATCTTTGTAAAATTCACATTTAGCACAGATGTTTCACATACCTAATTATTTTTTGTTAGAGTACTTAGGTAGTAAACAAGTTTGTTGGATCTCTTCCTTGGCCAAATAACTTTAATGGGGAAGACTGTCACTAAGGGGATGACTAAATGTCCCTAGTGGCCTTCTACCCCACTTCCAAATGCAGGTAGTATATTTCTAATTATTACTTAGACCTTAGCTGATAATCACAGACAAAAACGGCATAAGAAAGCCAGTCGTTAGACATATCCTTTGGCTAGTCCCTGATTGAGAATTTATTTGAGTCAAGATACATTATCTGTAACCACATTTGGCTCCTCTGTATGTGTATATGGTATTTTTGAAGGCTCGAACTGCAAGGAAGTTAGCTGGCTTGTTAATTGTTAACCTGATAATTAAAAGCGGCATATATTCCTTACTATATGGTATCTCAGGCACAGAACTATTGAATCAGGTTTTTCATACCAAAACATATTTTGTTTAGGTAAAACAACATTTTAAAATAACATTTAAAAAAATAACATTTTAAATATAAGTAGAAGGATTTAAACTTTCTTTTTTAAATAAATGGACCTATAAATTTGCTTTGAAAAAAACGTTGAAAATCCTTAGTTTACCTCTCACCTGTAATGAACAGGATAAAGGAAATAAAGAATCTGTAGAAAGATTTTGGGGTAGTTTTGAGAACTATGTGTTGAGTCCCATATGTTAGAAAAAATGTTACCTACTTCAAAAGAGGTATGTGTATTACCTCAAATAAGACCTAGTATTCTTAAGGTCTAGATACTAGAGAAGTGTCAAAGTATTTGCTATTATAATGCTGAATACTAAAAGCTATTCAACAAATTTTATTGCTTGGTCATATAATCATTTGAATATAAGTAATACACACGCCTCTTCGGTATATCTTTAGCTCAGATGCTATTGCATATGTATGGATTAACTAAAAAGAAATTCCGTTTATATGTTGCATGATACATGGTAAATGCTATAACGCTGCCCAATAGAGTATCCATTTATGGTAATGTTCAATGGTACTATCTGGAGTATCTGTAGCTCTGACTTTGAGAAGAAAAGGAATTTCTCAATAAAACATAACTTTAAAATGAGTTTTCTTTTATTGTATAGAATGCTGATCTTGGTAGAGAGATAAGCAGAAAGACATAAGATGCTGAACAGCAAAGTTTGAAAGACAAAGTGTTGCAGCTACATATAGTCATTTATGTTAAATATTAAGGCAAGCAGCTAGCATTTTATCAAGCACAGAGAGGACTCCATGCTTACCACCTGATTTTGACCAAATTAACATGTAAAAACAGAAGTTTAGGGTCATAGTATGAAAAACCTGAAATGAGAATAAAAAATCTTGGTATGAGGCAGTAACACTCTAGAAAAATGAACATAGATCTAGACTGATCTGGAATATTGATTCAAACAAAAGTTTGTTTAGTGAAGAGAACCTAGAAACATAGTTTAGAATCACTGTACAGTATTTGTAATTCATGTATGTAAACTTACATGATAAAAAGTACATTGTTCTTATTAAAGAATATATAATCAGTATTTTTTTTAACAAGTTTTTTACTAGTTTTCAGAAAATCCACTGTTAAAAAGGCTTCTTTGGTATTGTTAAATATCTCAAATTTGGAGATTCTCTTGATAACAAAGTTTCTGATTCCCAGTTAATAAAATAAAATAAAACAAAATGAAGAAATGTATTAGCATCTTTCCTTACAGAACTGTCACTTCTCCTTAGACATGCCACATATACACTAAATTTTATATGTATAGGCTATCATGCACTTGTAAGATAATATTGTTTAATTAAATATCTTAAAGCAAATTCTGAGACTGTTTTGGTAAATACAAAAATATTTTGAGCTATTTCTATACAATATTTTTTTAAATAAAGAATTTGACTTTAAAATTTTTTTTAAAAATATTTTATTTATTTACTTTAGAGAGAGCACACGCACGAGTGGGGGAGAGGAGCAGCAAGGAAGTGGGAGAAGCAGAGCTCCCACTGGTCAGGGAGCCCGATCCTAGGACCCTGGGATCATGACCTAAGCTGGAAGGTAGATGCTTAACTGACTGAGCCAACCAGTCACCCCTCTTTAAAAATTTAATCAAAGTTAGAAAGCTGAAAATTTTGATATGATTCTAAAATAGGGATAAATTCCATATTTTCAAATATTTGATTTTTTAAGATTCTGTTTCCTTTAGCAATAAAATAAAAAAGGGTACATTTCAATAATATTTTAATCTTTTGAGATTTTGAAATATTAAACTATTTTTCTTTCTTTAATTTACTCATTATGCAGTATAAGCACCTGGAAGTCATTGTAAAGAGGACTCATTAAGATTCTTCTGTGACAAATTTTAAATTTACTGTTTAGGGAGAGTCAATTTATGTTGGTAGTTTCTTTTTTCCTATTACTGAAAAAATTCACATTGATCTTGAAACATAGGCATTTTCTTTGAGTATATAATGCATATAGAAATCACTCTTAAGTTCTTATGATTTGTCATGCTAAGAAATCCCTCAAATGTCTTTTTTTTTTTTTTAAGATTTTATTTATTTATTTGACAGAGATAGAGACAGCCAGAGAGAGAGGGAACACAAGCAAGGGGAGGGAGAGGAAGAAGCAGGCTCATAGCGGAGGAGCCTGATGTGGGGCTCGATCCCATAACGCCGGGATCACGCCCTGAGCTGAAGGCAGACGCTTAACCGCTGTGCCACCCAGGCGCCCCCCCGCAAATGTCTTAATATGAACTTAGAAAAACATACTTGCTCTATTTTTTTTGCTTTAATCTCTAATATTTACTTCCACTCACACATTAAGCAATATAGTCTCCATATAAATTAATAAAAATCTGTGACCCAATACAAGGAAAAACTAATCATCTAAATAGATATAATATATTGCTATCCTGTCTCTACCGAAACAAAACAAGTTATTCTGAAAAAAGATTGATTTTGGTGGAAAACTAAGCTCCTTAACAAAGTGATTCTACATGAAAGGATTCAACATGGCGCATAGTGGAAAAGAAAGTGCATTTGACAGGGAATCAAGAGCCCTGATTTGGTCTGAGTCCCTCCCCTCCCTGGCTGAATGATCACAAGTATTTCAGAATTTGTATTTATACTCCTTCCCATGAAAATGCAATTCATGAAAAGTGATGCTCAAACTGTTATAAACATATATTCTATTCCCAGAAGAACATTCATGATCTTCATTCTTTTAATATATATTTAGTATACTAGGAAGGCTTATAATAAAAATAATACTGCCGAAATGTAATAAAATGAAACAAAGATTAACAAAACAATAAAGACCCAAAAGTTAAGCTTGAGAAGAAAGGAACAAATCTCAAAACAAAATAATAATAATAGTAGCAAATGAAATGAAATGAATAGTAGCAAATGAAATGAAGAACAGGGAGAAGCACCGACGGTAAGACGCTTAGGATGAGCTATCTTTCTCAAAATATAAATGATAGGAAATAAATGAAGAACATGTCTATTAAAAATATGCTGTGATATTAGAAGGATATTATTAAAATTAAAAATGCAAGATAAAGTGAAAATATTGATGGAAGACAAGAGAATACCTCAGCACGAAAATCCAGTATTTCAATTCAAGGTAACAGAAACACATGATTAAATGAAAGACTATCTAAAGCCTATAAAGTAAGATACAGAAGTTCAGTCATCTGAAAAAATTATTATTTGTGCAAATAAGAAAGGCCATGTCTGTAAGGAATTCACTTTGGGCTTTAAGGTTAGAGGTACATGCATTTTAATCCCAATCTGTCATTTGTTTGCTGTCTGATCTTGTTAAATAATAATAATAATAATAAAATAATAATAATAAATAATAATAATAATCTTTTGAAAGCTCAGATACCTCATCAGAAATAGGCCACTATAGCTGTCATAGAATTTTTGAGATAATTAAAGGTGATTATATATGTAAAGCATTTAGCCAAATGCTGGGCCAATAACACCCAAATTTTTGGTGGTGGGGACAGGAGATGAATAAATTAGTTGGCAAACTTTTATTTTACCCATGATGCTTCTTGAGAATGGATAGAAAGCAACAAAGTCTCTTTCAGTAGAAACAAACACACATACAGAGAGAACATTCCCAGGCCTCAACTTGCCATGTTTTAAAACCTTAGAAGTTTTAAGTTTAAAGCTTAAAATATTAAGAACAAAGAGAAGATTTTACAAATTGACAATAAAACAGGAGATATAGTGACAAAAATATCCTGAAACAATTTCCTCCTGGTTTGGAGAAAATCTACCCAATGCTAAGACAAAAAAGTTATCACTGCAAAATACAATGCCCCGTCAAGCTGACCTTTTTCTTTCTGAATTAAGTATTAATACCCCAAAAACATTAAAGTTTTTCAAATAATCCTGTCATAGCAAAACTGAGCGGATGTAAAAATGAGTATCTCAGGACACGTAAGAGATGCTTAATAAGCATTGTTTAGAAAAAGTAATTTGAGGCAAGATTGATGGAATGAAGTAAAACTATATAGGAAATTAGACCAACATGTAAAAAAATAGAAATGCAGAAGATAGAAATTCATAGAATTTTAGTGTACAGATCTAACTAGAATGTGAGTAGGACAATAAGTGGTTTAACCTAAGAAAGATACTTATTCCTAGTAAGTTCAAAGTTTATTTAATAAGTCATGATGGAAAATAAAAGAGCTAATGAGGCTAAACATTTACCTATAAAACTGCATTCCATTTCATTTCATTAGCAAAGTATGAAAAGTGAATCTCAGCTTAATTATATTGTTATAAAAACATTGCATAAAAGTCTAGATTACAAATAAATTTTAAGAGAATTAGAACTCAGTTTTCATTAGAAAATATATATAAATAAAAACAGCATAACCTCATAGGATAAAAATTAAATGACACAAGCAAAAATTATAATACTTAGAACAACTGTTTTCAATTGTCTTGTAATTAGAAGGGTCCCTGATATATTTAAAAAAATTCAATCTTCATGCCTATGAAAGATGCACTTAATTCTATAAGACATGTAATCTTTCTCAACTATTGGGTCAAAAAGGCAATATAGCAGACAATCGCATATACCTATAAACAAATAAATGAACAAATATAAATTGTATAGATCTGACAGAGAGACAGAGAGACAGAGACAGACAGAGAAAGAGACAGAGATAATTGTATAGATATGACAGAGAGAGAGAGAGACAGAGAGAGACAGAGAAAGAGACAGAGATGCATACATTCTCACATTTAGATAGATACAGAGAGACATAATGTAACCTGGAAATATAAATGCAATACATTCAATGTCATAGAAAGCTTTCGGAGATCAATTAGAGACAAATGTTACAGCTTACATATAGCTTTAAAATATGGTTTAGAGACAGACAAGTATCACAAACTGAGCTATATTTAAAAACTTTAGAAGTGGAACCATCTGCTTCTTCGACCTATTTCTCTCCTCCCTAAGTGCCAGGGACAGAGCTCAACTTCCTAATTTTTTTTGTACTAATTCCACCCCTAAAGAAAACTCTGAACTCCGCAGAGAGTTCCAGGAACTGCAGCAAAGTAGAGCGGGTGTACAGAGATTCTCTACTTAGCTTTGCTTTCTATTTATTCATTGTTGAATATGAAGTCCTTGGGTACATGAAAAACAAGTAAAATTCATCTCCATTTGAAAGAGACACAGAGACAGTTTTTCTTAGGAGTTTTGTCACGGGCAACAGTTCAGTCTCTGGGTGGGGGGTGGAGGGGGTGGAACCATTGGGTTCTGGAATAGATAGGAAAAAGGCTGAAAACACTCTCTTGAGACTGCCATTTTTGGAAAATTCTGCAAAAACAGTTAACTAAGATGTGTAACTCATTGCACAAACCCCAGAGATTTGAGTTTTATCAAGGGTTATTTCTGCAAAGAAAATTAGAGCTACATTTTTCCATTTGATACACAATTTGCTGCCTTTTGTAGAAAGAATTATGGAAGGGTTGATAGGTTGTTGTTATTATTTTTTAGTTTAGCTTTCTTTCAGAGGTGAGGCTATACTCTGATTCACATAATTTCTAAAATTTCTGGGGGAGGTTGGTGAATATGAGTTAAATAATTTTTTTGGTTATTTTAACTTTTTATGGAACTTTATCAATACAGTAGGATCTCAGAGTTAAAGTACCAGAAATACCATTTCAGTATTAACATATTGCTGAATTCTAGAAGCTTAGCTGACCTAATTTATATCCATCCAAATGTTTCAAAAGTATGTTATTGTAGGGGCGCCTGGGTGACTCAGTCAGGTAAAGCTCCTTGCTTCTCTTTCTCCCTTTGCCCCTCCCCCGGCTCATGCTCTCTCTGGAGCGCATGCTTTCTTTCTCAAATAAATAAAATCTTTTTTTTTTTTAAGTCTGTTATTGTAACATATCTCACTTTTGTGTATATGACTTTATTTTCCCAAGCATTAAAGTAATATATGATCACTGAATAAAATTTGGAAAATAGTAAACACTATAAACAACCATGAGACCTATATCAAAATAATACCTATGTATAGAGAGATGGGTGAACATAATGAAAAGATAGATATAAATAGGACATAAAACATCAATTAAATTATATCATAAATAAATGCACTTTTGTATCGAGTTTTTAAAAATTGTATTTTCTCTCTTTCCATGTTATTAAATATTCTACTTCATCATATAGTCATCCCATAAAGTATTCAACCAGACTTCTATTGTTTTGTATTGATGTATTTTGTGATTATTTATTATAAATGATGATTCATTTCTAGAAGTGGAATTATTGAATCAAATGCTGTGATCATTTGTATTTCTTAATAATTAACCAGTGGCCTGAAATAGTGGGACAAAAATAAGTTTTAGAGTTGCACACATTCTGATTCAAAACCTGGAAACTCCATTTTAAGCTTTCTGCTTTCATAAAAAAAAATCTTTAAAATCAAGACGTTGTATTTGTAAATAAGAGTGTTAAAAGGATTTAATTAAATAATACATTTAATTTAAATACATTTATGTTAAACATATTTAAAGAATCTACTTGAGAACCTGGCATATAGCAGCCCCAAAAGGTAAATATTTTTATTCCATAAGGTTATTTACCCTTTAGCCATCATATTTATTGTAAAGATTTCTTTTTTGAAAAATTATTTCAATTTTATTTTTATACATAGTAATTTTGACATCAAGAAGTTTGTTGTATAATAAAATCTACTTTCTTTTTATATTATTTCCATATTCTTTTAAGCTTAAGAAGTTCTTCCCTGAACTGAAATAAGGAAATAAATCACCTATCTATTATTCTGATGTGTGTTGTTATACTTTTTTTCTAAGGAAAAGTATTATAAAGAAAAGTAATAATGAGTTGGAGATATGGGTGATGTGCTTTCCCAAGTATTATTCAATTTAATAGTAACTATAATCTCTATTGTATTCTTTGAGCTAAAGAACTTAGATGTCTGAAAAAGGACAACTGAGCCTCATGGGAATAGACTCACACTAGACCAAGCTTATTAGGTTTCGCATAGTGATTTAGGATTCTCGATGATAGCCTGACCTTCACATGTATGTTAGAAAAGGAGCTACCTATCAACATAGAAGCAGATATTAAAGAGGGATGTTGACAGCTTTTCTTTTACCATATGCTAAACACTGAATCTTGGTCTATTTTTTCCAATTTGGTGATTGCTGAACAGAATCTAAACAAAATATGGCACATGACGGGTTTTTGGGGAAAAAGAGCAACTTAATGGAAAGTAGACAAATAATCTAAGTAATTAGAAGATTGAAAATATTTCTACAGAAAATAAATGAAAATGCTATGAGGAGCAAGGCGATTGGAGGCAGGGCAAACCCCACCAGAAATAAAAGTCTATACTGACTTCAGAGATGTAAAACAATATGGCTAGAATCAGAAAACAAAAAGAAGAAAAGAGCCTAAAAATCTAACAAGTAAACTGAAATGTATTTTTGAGGCAGAAAGACTTGTAGCAGAAAATTTACCCAGTAAGGTGGAGGACAAGTTTGAGAAATTTATCACTAATGCAAATAAAAAAAAAATTGTCTAGGTGATAGATCTAGTTTATAATTTACTGCTAGGAATAAAATAAAATAATTTCCTTATGTACAGAAGAGATAATCAAATACATAAGAAAAGCTTCTAAAGTAAAGAAATATTAAATATGAAAACATAATGTATGGAGGCAGAGGAATTAGTTTACATAGAAAATAATAAAAATCAGACTTGTGTGACATTTCTTCTCTCCAAATATAAATCACAGAAGCCAATAAAATTTTGAATAACAATTAATCTCATCCTGGGATAGTGTACCACATTAAAGCTTTATTCATGAGAGCAATATTTATATAATTACATAAGATAGAAATTGTACCATGCTTTTGTCCATCCCAATAATATTATGTGAGTGCTCTTAGCAAGTAAAACACCTGACTGATGTTGACAGTCAACTGAGAAGTAAATCAAAATCAAGAATTCAGAAATAGTAAAGTCATAGCATTAAATGTCTGAGGATGAACACTGAAACCAATTAGTTAAATTAAGTATAAAAAAATGTTATAATTATGACTATAAACTTGGGTGTGAAAGGTCAGAACCATCCTAAAAGGTATTTTATATGGTAATAGTTAAAACATAAAACTAATTTTGATCCGCAACATTTACTTAAGGAGAATGTATGCTTTATGGTGTGAGATATTTGGAATATAAAAATTTGCTTTATAATTTTTCTCTAAATTTCAGTTTTTTGACAATGTATATGTATGTAGTTTTTAGTTAAAATATGCAATGTGAAGGAAAAAGATTTCCAACAAATTTGGTAATTAGGCTCTTTAGAAAATTAACTAATGTATTAACTAAGTCATAAGATTCAGATATCTAATTTTATGTCATATAGAAATAGAATATATAAAAAATATAGATTGTTATTTAATAAATCTCTGAAGAAGTAGACTGAGGGGGAAAAATAACAAGTTAGAAAATATTTATAGATTTAATCCCACTAAATATGTAAAAATCCATAGTACATGAATAATTAAAAATGGAAATCACACATTAAGTATTTCCAATAAATAATAAATGTAAAATATCCATGAATAGATAAAGTGCTTAGAAATCAGTAATAATAAGAATTATGTCATCACAAGTACATAGTCAAAAAAGTATGTATTACTAATTCTGGAATAATTACAGCTGGAAGATAAACATGAAAAAAATCATCTTTCCTAGTAAATAGAATATAAATTGGCAATCACATAACTTTTTAAAACCTATAAATTTGATGAAAAATAACAATATTTCAAATACTTGGAACTGGCTCTAGTGTTGGGAGTAAGGACCTTTTGGAAAGAATTTGACAATATACATGAAAGGCCATATAAGTATCCATATCCTTTGATGTAGTCATTTTAGCATTATGAATTTGTCCAAAAGAGGAACTGAAAAAATGTGGTTTATGCATGCAAGTATAAACTTAATATTTATATTAGAGAAACACATGCTACAAAGAGACAAAGTGCCCATCAAGAAATAAATGATGACACTTGAAGTTAACAATCCAAACCACATTTGTTTAAGAAAAATATAACAATGAAAAACACATTTATTTACTTATGAAAATACTCACAGCATGACATTAAATAAAAACAAAGCAAGAAATAATCTACTATATTCATTATAACTTTAGATAGATCTAGATAGAGAGCACCAAAAAAACTAGAGGGTACCAAAGAAAGAGTACTGAAAGAATATATACCAAAATATTGACAAAGACTTTTGCTAAAGGGTGGAATAATAGGTGGCTTTAATTTCTGCAGTATATTTATATATATTTACAAGTATATAATATATACCACACAAAAATATATTTGTAAACATACATGAATGCTATATATTTTGGTTACATATATTATATATTTATACATTATTATTATATATTTATTATATATATTTATTAAATATTGTATATAAAACTCAGACTCGGATTGAGTCACAGTTCTGTTACTTAGTAGCTCTTTCATTTTGCACAAGTGACTAAAATTTTATCTAATAGAGTTTCTTCAACTCTAACATGGGAATGATACTAGATCATAGGTCTGGTATGATGATTAAATGATTAAATTAAATAAAACAATTATCTATACTATTCACCAGGCACTTTATTATAAATGGTATTTAGACCACATAAAATTTTAATCTAAAATTTGACTTATCAAACTCTGAGTTTAAGGATCCTGTTTTGTAGCATTATATAAATATCTGTGTGGTGGTAGTGGTGTGTGTGTGTGTTTCCAAATATTTGCACATACATGCATATGTATTAATAGTGGAGGTAAAGCCATAAATTCTTTCATAATTCTCCTTCATTTCAATATCTAAACACTTAAGAATCTGAGCAATAGAGTTTAGGACTCTAGAATGCAAATGCCCTCAAAAATTTCACAAGTACCTAATGGGTCATAATGAGAATGTTTTTGATTATTGAATATCCCATTTGATGTGTTGTTGCCTTTCCCAAGGGTTTACAGACTGATGTGAGCAGCTCTGCCTGCTTCCTCTCCAGCAGCCTAAATTTTTACTGGATTAAGTCCATACAACCCTCTTTTGCATTCTCATTACCAATTCTAGGAAGAAGTGAATTGGTTTTCAACTTCTATATTTGATAGCCTAGCTGATGAATAGACAGGTAAGGATGTATATGTTTTTACTTCCAGTCTTCGATTTTTCTTTTATTGTTTCATAAAACTTCCTGTTTCAGTTGTTTATGTCTGCAATTAGTGAAGGTGTTAGATGTCTGACTTCCTAGTAAACTCAGTGGGTGTTAACTTTATTGCCTCTTTAGGTCCAGATTATGCTAAATTCATTTCAGAGTATGGAATTCAATATGACTACAATATAATTGCATGGCTAATTGCAAGTAAAACCTCCTCTAAAATTAATATTTAAAGTTGAATAGCAGTCAAAAGCAGAATGAGCGAGGAGGTATTGTCACAACAGAGTGCCCTGAGGGAGATTAGTGCATTTCAGAGAAATTTAGGATGTGAATCAGGAAACAGTCCCAAATAAATCTCCAGGGAAGGCCATCTCTACTTTCAGAAACTGTATTTCTGTTGGGTTAGATACTCAATCTCCTGTTTTATCTCTTCTGCATTTGGGTAAATAATCTCTTTTGAGATTGAAAAACAAGCCTTCTTTTAAGATCTTTCTTTTCCCTTTTTAAGGGTTTACTGTAACAGCTTTTTCTTCTACCTTAACATCTTAGGTCTCACAAGACTTCTCTTTCCACATGTTTGCTAGATGTGAGAACTAAGCTCATGTGCTTTCCTTAGTACTATCAGCATCAAATTCTTAGCAAGCACTTTAGTTTATCTTCCAACTCAGAGGATAATTGAATGAGTAGAGATATAAATTACAAATAAACAGTGTTTTGTGGCTGCATCTTCCTGTACTTTGTTGATTTCATGCAACCTAAAATGGGACTTTATGTAGGGAAGAAATCATATAGCACTGTACTTCACTTTCAAATATTTAGGCATTCTTTCTATAGTAATCAACAATCATTTGATTTTGAATGCTGTTTAGATGGCATAGAATTTTAAAGGCAAAATTTTAACTTCTAAAAAGAGACATCATATTTTGAAATACTCTTTCAAAGTATTGAAAGGGACCACAAAGCCATTACTGTAAAGGCTTTATTTTCCAATCTATGAGAAGAATATTGAAAATGTTCTAAATACAGAATCCAGTCAAGAATTAGTCCCAATATGATTTTAAGTCTTAGAAATTCCAGTGTCTTCTTGTGTTCAGAAGAGGTGATTTTATACATACTCTTCAATGGGCATCTGTTATAAAACGGGCCCTAGCATAGCACCCATCTACACTCAGTATCATAAAGAAAAAAAAAGAAAGAAAAGAAATACTCTTCCTTTCTTTAACATATAAGATATGTTGATTTATACCTCATTTGATTATTTCTTATTGGCTAATGTTGAATACTTGGTAGCTTTCTCTTACACTTCCTGATTCTTGAATAAAATAAAATATAAAAGATGATGCATGAATACCATATACAGAAAAATAGAAGCTCACTGGTTCTCTTTTAGCCTCAGATTAATTTTCTTTATGTACAGAATCATAGTATATTTACCGGTAGGACTTCAGAGTTTACTCAGGTTTAATATTTTAGTTTGCAAATAATGAAACTGACCCAGAGAGTGTCTTATCTTCAGTTACCAGTCAGGGAGTGAACTTTTTCCTATACTTTGCTGCCTTCCACCTCTTTTGACTCTTTTAATAAATAGGTGTCACTAAATAGTGGTGACTGGCCAGGAGAGAGAGCCATGAATTGCTGTATTAAGAGTCCAAGATATTTCTCACGACCTCATCTCTCATTTCAGGCTTTTTAAAAACTCTGGCCATTTGCTATCTCCCCCTGATTTGGGCTCTGCTTGCTGTACTATGTGTGTGCACACCGATTAAATTTATTAAATAATTCATTCAACAAACTTTTTTTCTAAGCTCTACTATGTACTTTCAGTGAAAGGGGGACAGATATGCAAAAACTAGCTATAACTTAAGTTAGAATAAAATACGAGGTAAGTAGACTTTCAGATTGTAGATGGAAAGGGGCTTGTTCCAACTGAGAAATGAAAAAAAAATAGGCTTCAGAGAAAAGGCACTTGGGCTACTCCTTAAACAATGAGAAGGCATTTGGAAATGGAATCTAAACAGGCAGTATGGTCAGCAAACTGCATCAAGGAAAGTGCAGGGATGCTCAAATGGAGGGGATGGGAAATGACAGGAATTATGATTTGGTTGAGATTATTTCATGAAATTATCATGAGAAAGATCCTGGTCTTACTGGTCTTTTGTAAGTGTTCAAGTCCCTTTTACTACTGACGTCAGAGTGAATAACTCGACTCTTTCTTGAAGTTGAGAAACATGGACTTTTTTTTTTTTTTCCAAGTTTTGAGTTGTTTTACATTAGCGATTCTAACAATCATAGTCCAGGTTTTCTGTAACTTCTCAACCAGCCTGTGTACTGTGTGTTTAGAACAGGGAGCAGCCCAGATGACATGATTTGAAGCATGCTGAAAGAATTCTTGGCTGTAAAATAACACAAGATTATTTGTCCTTGAAATTGTAAACTTCAGTGCTGAAAGATACCATAGTGTGAAAACTAGACATTTTATTAAGTGAAGCAATTGGAAGGCAATATTTTGCCCACAATCATATAACATTGGTAACATTGTATTTATTTTTTTAATTATGAGATTGCTTCTGTAGAATTCTCTTGTTATAAAATTATAAAATCCAAGTTTCTCTGAAGAAGCAATACATTTCAGAAATATACACATACACATCCTTTTTCTTTTTCTTTTTTCTTCTTTTTTAAAACCCCATCACAGAACTGCATTAATCATATTTCGTTATTCACAGCTTACTGAAATTTTGGTCCATACATGGCTCTCTGATCACATTAAAAATATTTATTAGTAATATAATTAACACCTCCAACGTATCATGCATTCCAAGAATTCAAATATTTCCAAAAATTTACATTTATCTATGTACTTATCTTCATATCCTGTCTTTGGCTTCTCACCCAGAAGTATCATATATTCAGAAGTTTATGCTTATTTTCCCCTTGTTTTTCTTTAATATTTTCTATTACACACATATATAAATGCTTAACAAATATGTTGTGCAGTTTTGCTTATTTTTTAACTGATTAAAAGGGCTATAATTTTATATTATCATCTTAATGTAAAATTATTTTGTCAGATAATTAAGTATAATTTGAAAAGAAGAGATAAGAGCCTGAGGGAATAATTATAAAAGCCCATTCAACAAACATTTATGGAACAGCTAACATTTGCAGGCAATGGGGATACAAATACAAATAAAATATAATTCTTTCTTCAAGGAATTTGTGACTTGTGAGAGATGGATATTCACAAAAAATTGCAATAAAATATGAAAAGTACTATAAAAATATTTTTGTAAACTGGTGTGGGTATATAGGGGAGGTGACATTTTCCTTACATCTTTAAAGATGTTTGGGATATCGCTATAATATGAGATGAATTTCAGGTTGGAAGAGACAACTGTGTAGTGCTATTGAGATGGAAGTAGAACAGACGTCACAATATCAAGATATTATGAAAGACCAAATTAAGTCAGAAGGAATTAAGGCCAATGAATTAATAAGAGCACTCAAGGATTAGTGGGGAGATTACAGAAAATGGTACAAGTTATTATCAATACTAACTCTTCTATAGATACTATAGATTCTATAAAGTTTGGTGACTATTAGAAATGGCAGTGAAAACAAGTAAAAGCCAAGGATTAGACAGACTCCTGCATTGTAGAACTGAATAAATAACGGTGCTCTTACAGATAAATAGGAGTTGGTAGGGAAAAGAATTTTTCTCCTAAATTTAACAGTAATCATTTTACCTAATTATAAACGTAATGTTTTCATTGTAGAATATTTATAACAGGTGTGCAGCAGAGCAATCTGGTATGATTTATGCAATTTAGTATACATATACCTCATGACCTGTGAATGTGTGTGTGTGTGTATGCCCACACAAGTTTATTAGTGGGGATGTTCAAAGAAGCTCACTGGAGCATTTTTTGTGGTATGGGAAGGCAGGGTAGGAGGCAACCTGAGGACCCATAAATTGAATCCACAAATAAAATACGCATACGATGAAATTTTAGCCTACGAATAATGGCAGGTTTTTTTTTTTTAAATATATATATGTCCTGTATTGTGTTTTGGTTTTTCTTTATTCTTATCACAAAACTGGCCAGATGTGACTGAATTATCTAATCCATGACTTTCACTCATGTGGCCACTGAGCTCCAAAATCTCATTACTACAGAGTTTCCCTGCCATTTGATGTTAGGCGTAGCGTGGATGTAATTTGTCTGCAAGCTTCAATGACTACTAGAGTGGGTCCTGGCCTCACATTCATACCCCCCCTTTTTTTAATAACCCAAATAGTTCACATGCAACAATCTGCCTTTTTCTCTGAGCCCCCATCAGTTGCCTGGTGTCTGGTTCTCATAAAATTATCCTGACATTCACAAAGCAAATGTCCTTTCAGTTTTGACTGCAGGGTGAGGTGACCCACCAGATGTGGTATTCTGGTACAGTTTGAAGGAAGCATACAATGTTTACATTAACCTTTTCAGGCCCTTTCTCATGTGGGGTTAGCAGCATGGCAGTTAAATAAAGATGCTTAGTCATCCAGAATCCTGTAAGCACTTGACACCATGTCAAGTAATCTACTTTACCCCATATGATTTGGCCATCCTGGACATGGTAGAAAGGCAGCCTGGTAATAAGAACCCAGTGATTTTCAAGAACATATCTATGTCACAATATTTCTCTCTTTTCCCTTTGGCACTATGCTTTTACCAAACCTCATTATGAGGTGCCTGGCCGCTAATAGGAGGGGGATGAAGATTTCATCCTGATTTTATGAATTTCTGGAGTGCAAACAGATTTCTCAATTATTTATTTATTGGATTATGATCTTGCAAACAGAGCATTACAGATCAGGCAGACTACTAAACAATGTCTCTTCAAATTGTTGAGCAATTCACTAAAGAAACTTTATACTAACAGGAGAACTCTCTTTTAACTTGCTTTATGTATTAGAATAAATGATAAACTATTTAAACCCAACTTTCTTAGTTTATTCCAATAAAACACTTATAGAAATGACTACATTTAAAACTTGATGCATTTATTTCCCTAAGACGTGAAAAACAAATCTAAACACCTGCCTTTTCTTGGTTAAAGTTTCTGATTTCACTTAAAATAGAATGTGGTTTTCTTAAAACTTATTTTTCTCCATCTTTCCCTTCTAATTTATGAAAAAAGAACATAGAAGCTGTTAGTGATATAAATGTTCCAACAGCTTCAAGGCAACACAAATATCATTTTACAAATGTGAAATTTGTCATGATGCTCAAGTAATGAAAAAAATCATGAAGATTTTCCTTTGTAAGCCCTTGTGACAGTTAAAAAGTAATAATTCCTATTAATAAGTGATTTAATGTGTCCCAACATGTGTCCAGGCCCACAACTATTATGTCAATAAACAGAGCTAATCAGTTTAATGTGCTGTAGGCATGGACTAGTAATGCATACAAATGTAAAGATAAGAAGGAAAGGAGTCTTCTTCTCTTCTATTTTGAGTTTTTCTCCAGTAGTGACAGGCTTTGAGAAAGCCCTCTGAATTCTCTTACATTTGTACCTGTTGGAAATGTCTGTCCTCAAGCTTACTCTTATCAGTGGACCATTCTAGAACTGTTTTTATTCCACTCTAATCTGCCCAGTGAATCTTGCTGCCTTTGCAGTGTCTTACTTTGATTAGGGTATATACTCCACCATTCTTGACAGGAAGACTGAGGGTGTGAAAAAGAAGGCAGATGGACTAGGGGAAGACAAACAAGGTAGGGAAGTCACATCGATTTTCTATGTTCTGTCTTGGTTGGGAAATAAACAGCCACAAGTTAGTATGGTTAAAAGATTTCTTTCTAAAGCTGGTATTTAAAAACATAACCATCTTGAACATACATGAATATGTGTTTTTGTCTATGTGTGATATGTGTGCTGTGCGTGTTGGTATCTACAGACACAGCATGTTGTATGCTAATGTGATCATGAAACATTTTCAGAATATCAGCATTACAAGTGAATGAGAAGACTAAAAATCATAAACTCTTGATAACTTTCTAAAGTCTTATTTGGGGACAATGATAATGATGAATGACAACTATAAATTTATCCAGTATTTCTGCTGTGCCACCTGTTTTATAGACTTTTTAAACAGTCCTCACCATAGGCCTCTTTAAAAGGTAGTGTTATTTGCATCTATTTTGCAGATCATTGAAGTATAGCAATACAGGATTTTGTGTTCCCAAGCCTGCTTCTTTATTTCTCTCCAGCCCACACTCAAACCCCTGGAAGAAATTTTTTTTTGTTGTGATGGAGTCAAGAGACAAAGGCTTGAGCAGCAGAATTCATTTCATACTTAGGCTATGAGGGCCGGCCCCACAGCAGCAACAAAACAGCAACCCTGTAGGCGTTCTACACTGAAGTAATTGGACGTACTTGAAGTATTTTCCTGCATAGCACTCCACGACCGGACATCTCTCAAGGACAGTGCCCAGTCTTGGTTGGGAAGAAAGTTCTAGACCAGGACTGGTGGATTGAGGAAAGAAATTCAGAGACAGAAAGAAATCTACCCATCCAATAGGACCTCCGCATGGTTGTAGGGAAATTTGAGGGGTATTGGTGAAGACCTCTTTTGCAACATCTTCTCGGTCCTGGCTGCATATTTAATTCTCTAGGAGTAAAATTATTTTCTTTCTAAATACACACTGTTCCTGCAAGCCATTCCAGATGTTGCCAGCATAACAGAAAGAAATGAAGTAAATTATGTATAATCCTACTGCCTTGGGCAATTTCTAATTGAATCCGGGTCTGTCTGATTCCAAAATCTATGTCTTTAAAACCATGTGGCATTGTTCATAGAGTACACAACAGACAACTTGTGTCTCTGTTGATATCTGCTATTATAAACAACAGATATTGCTTGACATGTAATGGTTAGGTAAAACTCCTGAGAAATGAAAACGTCTCATATGCCAGAGGAGCACTTTCAACCTTTTTCAGTTCCCTATAATCATTTTATTTTATTCAATGAGGAAATGCCTAAATTATATGTTTATAACCTCGAGTCAATTTTGTATAAATAATACCATTCCAAAAAAATTGACATTTTCACTATTAAATGTATATATATATCTCATTATAGAGAATGATAATACATAGATATATAGATTAGAGGGGTAGATGGAATACAATTGTAACCACTGGCAAAAAAGTAGAATCTTAAGTCTTGCCACAAAGCAGTAACAGATATTTGCGCTACATCAAGGTAGCCAAATACTTTGTTTATTTGCAGTGAATTTTAAAATAAATATATTTATATATTTGAACCTGGGAATTACATTTGCTTTAGTAGTGATAGCTGAAAGAATTCATTTTTTATAGATTTATCCTGAGAGGGTGTTATAAATATGACTACTGCTAGTTTTCACTTTTTTATTTTTATTTAAAAAAAATTTTAAATATGTATTTATTTTAGAAGGAGAGAGAGAGAGCACACATGAGTGGGAGGAGGGGCGAAGGGAGAGGGCAGCTGGAGAGAGAGAGAATGTCAAACAAACTCCCCGCTGAGTAGGGAGCCTGATATGGGGCTCAATCTCAGTAACCTGAGATCATGACCTGAGCCGAAATCAAGAGTCCAATGCTTAATCCACTGAGCTACCCAGGTGCCCCACCAACTGCTAGATTTTAATTGTGTGCCTCCCTCATTTTACAAAAGTTAAAACCTTTACTGCACCCCGACTTGTATTCCCACTACTACCTTCACCAAAACTGAACAAAAAGTACAACTATATTACAAAACTTATCCTGAAGAATAGGCTGAAGATACAGAGTTCTCATTCTGTATAAATGGCAAGTGACACTTCACCATTTAAAAATTGTGTCATCTCTTAATTTCTCACACAGTCTCATGGATAAAGTAGGTGCTCAATAAATGTTGCATTACATTGAAAATGGTTGTGTACCCCAAGTATAATTTATGGTGAAAGAGCCAGATGGCTCGAGTTTCTATGGTAAATGCAACTAAGGTGGTACAACCTGTTCTGTGGGTGATAGTCTAGAATACCTATTAATATAAATTTCAGTGCAGTTCTACCCAAGTCATTTGAGAAAGATTAAACCATAATCTAATTTACTACATGTGCTTGAATGAATACTCCAACTTTAAGACAAAATGTTCTTATATATAAATATAGGTATACACACATATATGAAAAGAGAAACTGATACTCTCAGCAGTCTAACAGAGTATCTGGGAGAGTTTTGAGGCATGCTAAAAAATGAAGACAGTAAAAATGAAGATTGCTTATAAGCTGAATTAAGAAGGGGGCAGAATCGTATCTCTGAATTCCTGAAATAGCAATAGAAACAAGTGTTCTCCTGCTCAGAGAGGTGGAGAGGGTGTAATGAGGGGGAGCAATGATTAACCTGAACTCAAGGGTGTGTCTTTCATATAAGTCAGGCTAAATATCCCCATTCCTGTAAAGAATGAGTATGAGAGAAAGAAACTTGAAAAGGCTTCTCCCTCACTGTGTGCATGAATGCTAACTATACCTCTCTGCCCATGCACTTCTTTTCTTTTCTTTTTCTTTTTAGGTGTTGTTTCTTTGCTTTGTTTTAGACTGTGGAAGGCCCAAATGAGCTCCATCCAGAAAATAAACGTGTTATAAGAGAATGTGAGAGACGGTTTCCTAGAGGCCTTGGCTTGGTTGTGCAGCAACTGGGGGCAAGTGATAAAATCAGAAATGTCTGTACTTCATTTTATTTAAAAGGAATCCACTGACAGGATTTGGCACTTATTTTCCAGCTTATAAATGCATACACACACACACACACACACACACACACACACACACACACACGGATGATGTTCTTCTCTTTCTCCCAATTGTCTCATTATTGGTTATGTCCAGACATAATTTATCTTGCTTTGGCTATAGCTTCAACTAGGCCTGTAGGTGACCTGGTTTATTATGTTAGTTTAGGTGCTTAGAGCACATACATAGTCTCGAAGTATGCTAAGATAACAGTACCAAGGACAGTAACAAATGAGTATTTAACACTGGCTGAGATAGAAATAAAATGACTGTTTTCAAATAGGGCTGATTAAATGAGAACCAAAGATAACTTACAAGCTAATGTATGAACTGTGTGACTGGTAACACAATTAATGATCTTTTCAAGAACTTGTTATAGCTTTATAATTATTCATGATTCATACAGCTCTCACATAATAGAACCTTTTGAGCCATATACATATACTTCATGCATACAAAAATTAGAGATTCGGTGCAGCATATTATTATTATTTATACTTCTTTCTTTTTTTCTTGATAAATTTTTGGCTATCTAGGTTACTTTATATATATTACCTCATATAATTATTTAATTCTATTGCTAGTGAAATCTAAGATGAATAATAATGTATCTTCTTATCTAAAATGCAAGCCCCTTGATGGCAGGGACCACATTTTAATTTGCCATAATGCCTTATACAAACTGATTGCTCAAATGCTTTTACTGAATTTAATGTTTATTTGTCTTGTATAACTCAGAAAAAAAAAAAGACATTCCTATTCCACAAGCATAATTACCTTTTAAGTTCATTTGCAAAAGATATGTTAGAATTAATAAATTGCAGTTGTGGTGGCTTAGCAATATTTCTGTAGACGATTTCATATCTAGAATTTTACTAATCTTTAAAAATACATATTTAAATTGTATTGATTGACATCCAAATTGAAACAAAGTACCTTGCACTGAAGTAATGGGGAATATTTAGGTTTGACAATATTGCTCTTGCAATATTGCTCTTGTTTAAGCAACAGTACTTGATTAGCTAGTAAAAATATTAGTTATGCTAAATTATAAGAATTGAGACCATATTGCTAATTAACATTTTAATTAGTAACATTTATTCAGTTATATCTCATAGATATCTTAGTTTCAAGGAGCTATACTGTTGCTTAATAACAAATATTTAAAAATTTTTTTACATGCTTAATATCCGTACTTAATATGACCCCAGGGCTTTGGGTGTTTATACAGACTTGCAAATAATTACCTAATAATACTGATTTGACAGCAAGGAGTGGAAATACTAGAGAGAAGGAAAACTAAGTTCTTCAAGGTCTTGCGTTGATTTCTATCTTATTTTTTTCTGTATAAAGAGATATAAGTAGACATTTTTACAAAGCTAAATATAATTTTCTTCTCAGAGCATTATTTTGGAGAAATATTTTCTTCTATTCCTCAGGATGGTGGTTACCAGGATGGTGGCCACCCTTCTGAGAGTGTCGGATTCTCTAATGCCATGTATCTATTTCTATTTGAATGTGTTTCCTTCTTTCAGAATAGAACCTGATATCCTATCTACATGCCTTCTTGATAACAGTTTTTTTTTTGCAGGATTTGGGGAATTAGAGCCAATTTCCCTCACAGTCATAGTCTCCTTATACCTTCCAAATGAGACTTGCACTGGGATACTGATGGAGAAAGATAGAGAGCAGACAATACCAGTACTTATCACTAGATATTTCTAGTTGATATTGTGACAAGTAACAAAGCTTTGCAAACATATTTAGATAGCCCTTTAAAAAATTTATGTAGAAATTCAAGGAATAAAATTAGGCTGTTACCCACTAAATTTAAGTAAGAGATTTAAATTTTTATACAAATGTGGAAATGATTTTTCAGGCATGCAATATTAAATTGGTTTGAATTTAGTAAGTTTTAGATACATTTATCATAAAGTAATACTACCAAATACTAGAAGCATGTGCCTCAGGCCTAAAGGAAACAAAGTAATCCTGAAGGATTCAGGTGGTGTCCATAACATTAATGTGAAACAGTTATTTTACTTAGTTGTGTGACCTCGGTCCTCTCCATTAATCTCTCTGGGCTTCTTTTCCTTCATCTGTGAAATGAAGGGATTGAACTAGACGATTTTAAACTCACGTCCAACATTCACATATATGCCTTCTGGGGATTTTCCATGTACAGACACTGACTGAGGTTGTCCTCGGGGACAGGTGATTCCACACAGATTAGGCCTCAAAACGCGCTTTCCCTACTTCTACGTCATTCCCTGCAGGGCCCGGGGGAACCAACTGGCAGTAGAGGGTATTTTTAAAATATTTCAAGCAATGTCTTTTTATTTCTGGCATATTGATAGTTAACTGTAATCTATCAAAGACAAATTGTTTCACTAGCTACAACTGAATTTTGAATCAAACATAAATTTCTCTTGAATATAGTTTGGTTAAAACTTCCTCAGAGACTCATCATGTAAAAGTTATTAAAAGTCAATATCATAATCCAGAAGAGCAAATCAACCTTTCAGGATGTTTCTCTTTAAACCTATACTTACTGTTGAAAAAGAAATAAAATTTAATCTATTAGAATTAGATCAGTTTAGGTTCAATAAGAACAATGAAAGGATGTATTGAGCCAAAGAGAGGAAAACAGTCTATTATATCTTAAGGCATTTAATCTGATGTATAATATAATTTAATGTAACATAATCTAATTAGTCTAAATATGGCCTGTTAGATATGTTTGTATTGGCTTTATTATCTTAAACAAATAAAAACAACACACACAAATGTTGGGGTTCTTAGCAATGAATGAGAATATTTCAAAGCTGGAATTTTTAAGTTCATTTATATTCAACTTTTTTGGTGAATGCTTAAGAAAAGATAATAAGCAACACATTTTTATTTGTAGATGGTACTAACTTGGATGATGTTGCATACACTGGGGAGGACAGAGAAATAATTTTAATAAAGAACCTGGAGGCATCAGAAGTGTGGTAAGGGAATGATAAAACCGAGATTTTAGTTGTAAAAATGCAAATCATTACACAAGGGAAGGAAATAACCTAATGCAGCTACTCAGGGGGTGGGACAGACCCAAGAAAACAGTTAGGGGCAAAATAAATCTCTGGGTGATAGTGCAGAGCAAGTGAGATATGAACTAGCAATGATAACAGGCAGAAAATGTTCCCTTGCGCTTCTGAACCACAAAGAGGCATTGTGGTGCAGGAAGATGAAGGCCGTGGTACCTGAACATTGGATTCATCTACTACATGGCGAAAAACTTGGCATGAATGCACAGCTGGACACACAACTGCCCAGGGGTCTGACGGCTAGGAAGCTGCCACAATAGAGTGAATTTCTGTTAAACCTCTGTTCAGTGGACTTTTTGTAAATTAATATAGTGC
Organism: Ailuropoda melanoleuca; assembly: GCF_002007445.2. Classification (NCBI taxonomy): domain Eukaryota; kingdom Metazoa; phylum Chordata; class Mammalia; order Carnivora; family Ursidae; genus Ailuropoda; species Ailuropoda melanoleuca. The sequence continues at coordinate 77,200,503 of NC_048220.1, read as the reverse complement.
AAACGAACAGAGCAAGAAATAGTGACTATCCCTCTGATCAACATCTGAATCCCGGGAATTAAAGAGAAATCCCACACAAACAGCAGATGAACTTCATTCTTATGAAACATAACTCAGCCTTCAAAACACTCAGGCCACAGAAAGAAGCATTTCTTTTCTTTTTTTTTTTTTTTTAAAGATTTTTATTTATTTGTCAGAGAGAGAGAGAGAGAGAAAGTGCACAAGCAGGGGGAGAGGCAGGCAGAGGGAGAAGTCAATTCCCTGCTGCACAAGGAGCCCGATGTGGGACTCGATCCCAGGACCCTGAGATCATGACCTGAGCTGAAGTCAGATGCTTAACCAACTGAGCCACCCAGGTGTCCCCAGAAACATAATTAACCCATCAAGATAATTTAAAGAGTCTAAGCAAGCAAGTCGCTATTTAGCTTTTAATCATTTACCAAATAGTGACCATTGAGTTTATATTCATAGAATGAATGAATGAATGAGTAAATCAGTAAAAATGAGGTAGACATTTTTATGTCCATTTCATAGATGAGAAAAGGTGAGGTCCACAAGAGTTAATCAATAGTGCTAACCTCACCCAGGAAATAAGTTGTGAAGCCAGAATTTGAGTAGGCCTAACACTAAAGTCCATGGCTTTCCCCATTATAAGAGCAGCTCATTGATTCTGTGAACTGATCCAGTGCCATTAGCCCTGTAATGCAATCTTATGTCTCCTTATCTGCTTTTAGAAACTCTGTTTGGATTTCTGCTTTGTAAAGCCTTGGATTAGGTTTCTCATTGGCTTTTAATCAGTTCTGTTAAGCACATGATAAAAGAGTATGTGGAATTATTTCTAAGTTCATACATGTAAAAGTTAGGAGCCATGGAAGTAGCAGATTTTACAAGGAAAAATTCTCATGTGAGCTAATTACAATGCCAAGATATGAGACTATTACACCTGCATTACTCAAAACTTATTTCTCTGTGTTTAGCCGAGTTACCACAATCATCATAAGGAACACTAGTAAAATACACCTTGAAAGATTGCTAACATTAATCAGTACCTATTGAAAAAGAAAATACAGAGCTTTATAAAGATAGTTTTTGCTTCACTTCTCAATTTTTATTTTGTTCTGCCAAATAATTTGGTATTTGGGTATACTTATTTAGGTAGGCCTATAAGACTGTCTGAGATGAAAGGTACATAGGCAACTGAATGATATTTCCTACTTATCTTGGCAAATAGCATGACACAGGTACTTTCATTAGACAGATTATGAAATGGACATGGTCCAAAGTGAGTAATGTCCTATAGGCTTTTTAATTTTAGACATTAGTTTCAACCAGGGAATATAAAAATATTAATATGTCAATTTTGTAGAATGAAACTTGCACGTGATTATACATAGTGCTAATTAAGAATTTATTGTTCACCCTCCATAATTTGCTGTATCTGTCAATAGATAACACTTTGGAGAACTATCAAGTGACTTAATTATCTTCATGGGCACAACCAATATGAAGCCACTTAAAAAAAAACTGGGCTAAAATGTCACCTAAATTTAATACATATAATTACAATGTAAAACATGAATGCCATAAGCCCAACATGAAAATTAGCCTGTAGAAGGTTATTAAATTCTGTTTGGGATTACCTTGTCTTCAAGAAAAAGGAAAGAAAATGTCAAACATATTTTTGCATTGCAAGTAATTTTTAAAAAACGAGAAAGTCTTGACCTTTGATATAGCAACTTTAAAAAGGTATATGGTTGTTTTACGAAAATACAGATCTTGGGACCATGAACCAATGCAATCAGGTTCTTTCTTCTGATCTTGATTTTAAAGCAGAATGCATTTAGAAATTACTGAGATATGGTTAAGGTTAAAGTGTTAAGAGGCTCTTGCTTTTTAGTGATTTTTTTTTAGAACATCTTTAATTCAAGGCAGTTCCTAAGCAAGCAGATGGAGCTGGAACCAACCAGACAAGCTAGTGTCCCAGAGACCTCACTAGCATTACACCCATCACCAGCAAATCCACTGAAAACAAAAATCACCTGGACAATTTGAGTATTGTATCTTGTTAAAAAGATCATTAGATAGAGAAGGACAGGCATTTTTCCTGCTTTGTCCAGTAAATTCCAATATTCTGTCTTTGTGATGCTTAAATGTACAGTTAAACCAACCTATATATAAACTATAAGAAAACATGGTAATATTGTTCTTTAGCATTCAGAGATCTAGAGCATTAAACATGTATAGGATGGTCAGAAATGGAAAGAAGTTATAATAGCAGTGACAGAAAATGAACCTGAGTGTTGGGGAAAAGGCTGAGTCTTAACAGAACAAAGGCTCAGAGTGGGGTAAGTGTGGGGCACATCTTGATTCTGAATGATAAAAGCTGGTACTTGACCTCTGCAAGTCTCTGCTTTCTAAGGTTACAATTTTACTAGAGCCTCAGGGCAAGGCTATCACCAAAATGAGGAGTCAAAGCCTCCAAAATTGAGGAAATTTGGGGGCCGAAGAAGAGTCAGGCAGAGCTTTGCAAATGTGTAAGAAAGTGGCACCTTAGTTCTTAACCTCATATACTGGGATCTCCTCCTACCCAATTTGACTGTAGCAAATTGTACAGCAGTCAATGGGCAGACAGGTCTGGAAAGGTGCCAGTGTTCATGTACTGAGAAAAGGGCAAAAGGAGCGAAGGGATTATCTTGGATGTGATCTTTGAAGTGTTAAGGAAGTTTGAGGCTGGTGAAAATCTAAGCTAAAATGCTGAATCTTTATAAATTATTATCTTTATACATAATACATAAGAATTGACAGGAACGAGGTATTTTACCTGCTAAAGTTCCTGCCATTATTCTGGTCTCACAATATTGAAATTTTGTGATCTACTGAGAATAACACAATAATATAAACAGGTTAAATATTATTGATATTGATGAAAAATGCACTTTTTGCGATAATATTAATAAGATTGTTGCATAGATTTTAAAGCAAGAGTCTCAACACTGGAAGAAGATCAACAATACATATATATTGTGTCCGTGTGTGTGTGTGCATGCACACAAGAGTGTGCTATTATTGTTGTTATTATTTTTTTAAGGACAGATACCTTGCCCACCCCTGGAGGTTCTACCAATATGGTATATGACCTAGGTATATGAATTTTTAAAAATATCTTTAAGTTATACTAATATACAATCAGGTTTAATAATTACAACTTGAAAGCTGATAACAGAAGTTAAAAGTATGACCTTCAGAGTAAAATTGGTCCAAAGAATAATTTTAGACATGGTAACCAATTAGTAAGTTTATTCAGTCTTAGATTCCTTACTATATAAATTGGGACATTAAGAGAACCAACCTGATAGGATGGTTGTAAGGATAAAAAGAGATGAGACATGGAAGGCAAAACCAGTTTCCAGTGCGATAAATGTATTCAATAAATATTTCCAGAATGAATGGACTGCTAGTAGTAAATATTTTAAAATAAGGACCAATTTCTAATAATTAAAAGAGAAACTAACGGGAAATAGAAATTATGTAACATCAATCTTTAGCAGAAAAATATGTTATTCATATATGTTAATATTAAAATACATTTTTCAAAAGAATCTATTTTAAAATAAAACCTAGTACTTAAAAATAAGTAAGTAATAAATGATCCAAATGCTCTTGGAGCTCTGATTTATCTACTGAAATTCAAACTGAGTTCAAGAATGGAAAATAGTATCTAGATAGGGTTCCTCTTTGAGAAGCTACATTTGAGCTATTTGTCAATTATATATCTGCTTTTTTTGTGATCCTGTCTTATAGCACCTGTTGTAGAAACAACAAAAACTGTGCTAGGTATTGGCTTTTCATCTGCAAATTCATTCATTTCTTTTGGGGGGCAGTGTGTGACAAGAAAGCACGCTATAATATTATATTTAAATTTTATATTTTGAAATAATTATAGACACAAGAAGTTTAAAAAATAGTACAAAGAAGTAATTTGTACCTACCTCACCCAGGTTCCTCCCAGAGGTAACATTTTATATAACTAGAATACATTGGCAAAACCAGGAAACTGACAGCACATTACAATGATTTTGACCCAGACCTTACTTTGACTCTACATTTTTTAATGTCTTTGTATGTAGTTTATGACATTTTATTAAATGTATGGATTCATATAATGATCACCAAAATCAAGTTTTGGAACACTTTCCTCACCACGAAGGATCTCTGTTGTGTTATACCTTTATAGTTCACACTGGGATATATTTTGAGAGTAAAAAGGGTCGAATAATGGGCATAAGCTGGGACTTCACAGAAAAAATTGGTATATATGGTCATGATTTTAGCATATACAAATATGACCATCAATGCTCAAAAAATAATAGGAGAGAGAGAGAGAATGGATGAATTATGAGTATCTCACATTATGTGCAAGAATTCAGTGTTTAGAAGGACATTTTTTTTTTCTTTCTGTGACAGGCTTCTAGGGGATTTTCAAGGTAATTTTAAATATGTGAAGTTTTTATCAAACATTTTACCTTTAGAATCTAAACCACACCTAGGCTGTAACTCAATTCTATGAAAGTCTGGCTGATTCATTTAAGACATGGGCATATCTCCCAGCGTTCTCTTACCCCTACACATACCTTTTTCAACAAGGTGTAAGCTTGTGCATATGTAGGCTAAAGGAGCCCAGTACATTCTGATGAGAGTATAAGCAGGGTTAGAGTTGGGACAGCCTGGTAAGACACAAGAGTGGAAGGAGTGGTGACATGCTCAGTCTATGACAAGATGTGGCATTGCAGAAACTGTTTTCTTGTCTGTTATGAAGCTACAGTCGGTTAAATCCAATGTAACAAATGTAGATGTGACTCAATCTCCACTTTATGCCTTTAACATATACATTTAATGCTATAAATTTCCCACTATTTACTGCTTTTGATATGTTGTGCTTTCCTTTGAAAGTATTTGTAATTCAAAATATTTTAAAACCTCTTTTACTTCTTACTAATGAATCGTTGAACACATCAAAAGCTGATGATGTACTATATGTTGGCTAATTGAACATAATAATAATAAAAAAAAGAGTTCTTCTTTGACTTATATTATTTACAAGTATTGTTTAATCACCAAATATTTGGAGATTTTTCTAGCTATCTTTATGTCATTGATTTATAGCTTAATTCCAATGTGGTCTGAGAGCAGACAATGTATGATGTCTATTCTTTTAAATTTGTTAAAATGTGTTTTGTGGCAAGAATGTAGTATTCCCTGGTGAATATTCCATGTGAGCTTGAGAAGAATGTGTATTCTGCTGTTGTTGGATTAAGTAGTCCATAGACGTCCATTACATCCTCTAGATTGATAGTGCTGTTGAGTTCAACCATATTCACACTGATTTTCTGCCTGCAGGATCTGTCTAGTTCTAAGAGGGAGGTGGTGAAATCTCCAACTGTAATAGTGGATTCATGTATTCCTCTTAACCTTTTAATATGGTTCTTTGTGGTTTCTGTGGCTCTGGAGGTACTTCAGCCACACCTTCATGTGTGTGCTATCCTTTTTATAAATGCTTCATGCTCTCCAAAATAAGATCTAATCACAGATTATGGCATATGAAGTTTGATGTGCATTTATCAACTCCAAAAGATGGTCCAAATTCAGATTTGTCATTGCCTTCTTGATCAAACAATAATGAAGAAAGGTGTATCAAGATTTCTTATTATTTGTCAGTTTCTTCTATTTATAAGCACTTTTAAATACTTTCAATTAAGAAAAGTGCATAATTTATACTTACATTTTAGATTATGTTCCTTATCAATAAATACACTTTGTTCTAAGTAATGTTATACCATTAACCAAATTTGGGAAAATCTCAACTTAATACAACATATTTTAAATATTGGCCAAATACAATAAAATAGGGACCAAACTGGGAGATCCTGAAAATAAAATCACAAGTCCTCTCTTTGATAAAGTGTGTGATTTAGAGGAAATAAGTAGAGAAAATTCTGATAAAACCATCTTTAAAACACCTGATCCACCAATTTAGCAAAATCAATGGAACTGGAGATGTGTATTATGAGCAATGTGGGAAATCCTCACCCAGCCTCAGACAGGCAGCCTCATGAAGGGCACCAGGAAGACTTTCCTAAAAGGCAGTGAAGATTGATGGTGGTAAAAACACAGCTGGTGTTCACACAAAACAGAGTCTGAGGATCACGAAATTTCTCACTAACTCATCCTTTCATCAAATTAGCCAAATGACCATGAAAAAATGTCATCATTTGGTGTGACAGTTTGTACTGCCTATCTACTGAGACACCTCAAATATGGCACTGCAACTTATTGAGAGAGAAACCTCACAGGAACAATGTTTCTTGACCAAGACAACCCAGGCCTCTAATTTCCTCCTTAATAACTTAAAGGTTAATAACTAACAAATATAAACACTCAATATTTAGTACCTGATTTCATTTTTTTAAGCAGAATTTCCAAAGAATGTTCAAATAAATAAGAAGAAGAGTAAAGGAGAATTTACCTTTGTTTCATAGAAAATAAAAGACCTAGAGATAATGCATTTATAGGTTAACAACAGAAATAACAGTAACAACAAAATCACATATTCAAACAAATGAGATCTATGGAATTTTTAGTCAATTAGGTGGTAGTTATGTCATCAAAGGACAGATGACTAGCACACATATGAAAATGATTAATTCTGGGGTCGAAAAGAACACATAATTCACAATCTCAAGGTAATAAAAACACAACATGGTATAAGAGACAGAAGGAAAGAAGCTTTTAAAAAGACACCACACTGACACTAAAACAAATTCAGGAAGTCACAAAGAAATGGAAAAACGTTCCATGTTCATGGATTGGCAGAACAAATATTGTGAAAATGTCTATGGTACCCAGAGCAATCTACATATTTAATGCGCTCCCTATCAAAATACCATCAACTTTTTCACAGAAATGTAACAGATAATCCTGAAATTTGTATGGAACCAGAAAAGACCCGAATGGCCAAAGGAATGTTAAAAAGAAAACCAAAGCTGGTGGCATCACAATCCCAAACTTCAAGCTCTATTAAAAAGCGATAATCATCAAGATGATATGGTACTGGCACAAAAACAGACACATAGATCAATGCAATAGAACAGAGAACCCATTTCAACTCTATGGTCAACTAATCTTTGACAAAGCAGGAAAGAATATCCAGTGGAAAAAAGACACTCTCTTCAAGAAATGGTGCTGGGAAAATAGGACAGCCACTTGTAGAAGAATGAAACTGGATCATTTCCTTATACCATATGCAAAAAAAGACTCAAAATGGATGCAGGACCTAAATGTGAGACAGGAATCCATCAAAACCCTGGAAAAGAACACAGGCAGTAACCTCTGGGGAGACACGTCTGTCTCCAGCGGCAAGGGAAACACAGGCAAAAATGAAATACTGGGACTTCATCAAAATAAAAACCTTCTGCGCAGCAAAGGAAATAGTTGAGAAAACCAAAAGACAGAATGGGAGAAGATATTTGTAAATGTCTTATCAGATAAAGGGCTAGTATCCAAAATCTAAAGAACTGACCAAACTCAACACCCAAAGAACAAATAATCCAATCGAGAAATGGGCAGAAGACATGAACAGACATTTCTGAAAAGAAGACATACAAATGGCCAAGAGACACATGAAAAAGTGTTCAACATCACTTGGCATCAGGGAAATACAAATCAAAACCACAATGAGATACCACCTCACACCAGTCAGAATGGCTAAAATTAACAAGTCAGGAAACGACAGGTGTTGGTGAGGATGTGGAGAAAGGGGAACCCCCCCACACTGTTGGTGGGAATGCAAGCTGGTGCAGCCACTCTGGAAAACAGTATGCAGGTTCCTCAAGACATTAAAACAGTATGTAGGTTCCTCAAGGCATTAAAAATAGAGCTACCCTATGACCCAGCAATTGCACTACTAGGTATTTACCACCAAAATATAAGTATAGTAATCCGAAGGGGACATGAACCCCAATGTTCATAGCAGCAATGTCGACAATAGCCAAACTATGGAAAGAGCCCAGATGTCCACTGACAGAAGAAAGAAGATGTGGTGTGTGTGTGTGTGTGTGTGTGTGTGTGTATATAGTGAAGTATTATGCAGCCATCAAAAAAATGAAATCTTACCATTTGCAATGTTGTGGATGGAACCAGAGGATATTATGTTAAGTGAAATAAGTCAATCAGAGAAAGACAATTATCCTATGATCTCACTGATATGTGGAATTTGAGAAACAAAGCAGAGGATCATAGTGGAAGAGAGGAAAAAATGATACAAGAAGAAACCAGAGAGGGAGACAAACCATAAGAGACTCTTAATCTCAGGAAACAAACTGAGGGTTGCTGGAGTGGAGGCGGTGGAAGGAATGGGGTGGCTGTGTGATGGACATTGGGGAGGGTATGTGTTGTGGTGAGCACTGCGTACTATGTAAGACTAATGAATCACAGACACGTACCCTTGAAAAAATAATACATTATATGGTAATAATTAAAAATATATATAAACTAAAAAAAATAAAAATAAAAAAAAGAAAAGGCAAGAGATGTGCCCTAGATTTTTCTCTACCAGTGCAATAATTGACGATCCTAAAAGTAATCACTCCTTTTTTATTTCTTTCAAGTCTCACTTACTGATCTAATGTGGAGGGCTGCACTGTTGCTCAAAAGGGTACAACCAAGTCATTTGAAAAAAAATCAGATTATACACGGTGTGTCTTTGGAATTAAGGGAATTAAGTTGTCTTCAATGATTATTCATCACTTGTGTAATTAAACTGTTTAAAAAATAAAATAAAATAAAAATAAATAAAAAGGACCACATTGACACTTAAAAAAAAGAAAGAAAAAAGAGAAAGAGAGATAGAATGAGAGAATATCAAGACATTTTACAGATTTATGAAATAAAATTAAGGAAAAATGACATTGCAATACTTAATAATAGAGTAACTCAAATCAGGAAGACTTGGGAAAAATTACTGTTCATATATTAGAAAAGTTTATAGATATGTAAATGACGATGTGCAACAAGGCAATTGAGAGCAAACATGTAAATAACTTGATATTTCTGGGAAAGAGAACATAGAAAATGAAATTACAAAAAAATGAAAAGATGACGTTAACTATATCTATCTGTCATGTTTAGAAATAATATGGGGTATACATTTTCAGACTGGAAGATGGAAGCACAGAACAGGAAAATACAATAAAAATTGTCAGACAGATCCCATTTGCAATAGTAACAAAAAGAATAACATACTTAAAAACATATTTCACATGGAATGAAATATGTATATATATATATATTTGAATAAAATGCATACATATATATGAGTAAAATGCTTTTGAGAGACACAAAGGAAACAAATATATGGAGAAGTATACTTTGGTTTTGGAAAAGAAGATCAAGAAGGAAACATTTAAAATTCTCCCTAAATCAATCTGTACATGTAATGCAATCTCCCTAAAATTACCAAAATATTTTTTGAAACTTGAACAACTTATTCAGGTGTATATAAAGAAAGATAAAAAAAATGAAGAAATTTTTAGAATTATTCTGGAAAAAAAGATAAATATGACTAGTACAAATTAATATTAAAACATCTATAAGATTAGTCATTTTAAAAGTAAACACTGGCACATGAATATAGAAACAGGTCCATTCAGCTGAATGTTAGGGTCCATTTTTTAGGATTTGAAAAATAAAAGAAGTATCAATATGATCAGTGAGGGGAAAGAGGAATTATTCAGTAAGTGCCTATGGGACAACTGATTAGGCAGATAAATTTAAATCCTCAGGAAAATTATTTGGAACATCTAAAATGAAAAATGTTCCCTTTCCTTAATATATAAAAAGTTAGTGCAAATTAATAAGACATATATTGGTAACCTACCAGAAAACAGGCAAAGAATATGACAAAGATTTCAAGTAAACATCATGGGAATCATTTAAACATATGACAAGATACTCACCCCATGTATAATCAGAGAAATAAAGTACAAATTAAAAATATAATGAAATTCCATTTTTTAACTCTTAGTTGGCAAAGATCAAACTGTTTGAAAACACTGTGGGTAAAGTAATAAACACATAAGAGGTCTCAAATATGGCTGCCTAGAACTTTTTTTTTTTTAAGAAAACAAAGTTCAGATGTGTTCTCATTTGTATTACTTAAAAACAGATTATTTGTTCAGTTATGCTTGTATATTCACAGAGTATCTTTGCAAAGCTACAACAGTGATTGCTGTTAGCAGAAGCAAGTAATCTGTAGAAAAAAAATTAATTTGACTTAAGACTTGGTAACACTTAGATGCCAGAATATAAGATTATCATGTCTATACAATAAAAAAGGGAGGAGTAAGTAAATTTCATGTACAGCCAAGTGTAATTCATGAGTGAAGGCAAACAAATGCATCACGGGGAGAAGCATTACAAAGGGAGATAAACAATATGTCTTGGGAAATCTGTTTGAAGATGAAATCCAGCCAACCAAAAACAAATTTAAAAATACCCAATACCTGGGTAGCTCAGTTGGTTAAGTGTCTAAATCTTGATTGTGGCTCAGGTCATGAGATCAAGCCCGGTGGTTGGTTCCACAATGGACATGCAGCCTACTTAGGAGTCTCTTCTCTGCCCCTCCCCCACCTGCCACTCTGGTGTGTGTGCACATGTGCTCTTTCTCTCAAAAAAAAAAAAAAAAAGGAAGAAAAAGAAAAAATACCCAGTTAATTATGAACAATTAGAATGAAAATCTTAGAAAAAATGAGCATTAAGACTATCCATGTAAACAAAACAGCTACCCTACTACCCAGCAATTGCACTACTGGGTATTTACCCCAAACATACAGATGTAGTGAAAAGAAAGGGCACACACCCCCAATGTTCATAGCAGCAATGTCCACAATAGACAAATTGTGGATGAAGCCAAGATGTCCTTCAACAGATGAATGGATAAAGAAAATGTGGTCCATATATACAATGAAATATTAGCCATCAGAAAGAACAATTACCCAACATTTGCAGCAACATGGATGGGACTGGAGGAGATAATGCTAAGCGAAATAAGTCAATCAGAGAAAGACGATTATCATATGATGTCACTCATATGTGGAATATAAGGTATAGTGCTGAATATCAAAGGGGAAGGGAGGGAACTGAATGGGAAGAAATCAGAGGGGGAGACAAACCATCAGAGACTCTTGACTCTGGGAAACAAACTGAGGGTGTGGAAAGGGAGGTGGGTGGTAGGAGGGCTAACTGGGTGATAGGCAATAAGGAGGGCACATGGTGTGATGAGCAGTGGGTTTTACATGCAACTAATAAATCACTGAACACTAACTACATCAAAAACTAATGATATATGTTGGCTAATTAAGTTTAAATAAATAAAAAAATACCTAAAGTAAATACAGATTTCCAAAATGGGGAAGAAAAGTTATCAGTTATAGAAATGAAACCATATCTGTTGAGTTCTAGGATTTTGACCCAGTATATTTTAGTTGAATTATTACTATTTCTTTTTTTTTTTTTAAGATGAATTTACTTCGATCCCAGGACCCTGAGATCATGACCTGAGTGGAAGGCAGATGCTTAACCAACTGAGCCATCCAGGCATCCCAAATTATTACTACTTTCAATTAATCTTTACTTTAGTAATTATAATACATTTTGATTCATTACATTATTTAAAAGTAATTTTTATATTTAAATAATTGTATTACAATATTTTTCTGCTCCTTTTTCCATGGGCTACATTCTTTCTTTTTTTTTTTTAAGATTTTATTCATTTATTTGAGAGAGAGAGCGAGAGAGTGTGCATACAGGCAGAGGGGAGGGGCAGAGGGAGAGGGAGAAGCAGACTCCCCACTGAGCAGGGAACCCAACATGGGGCTCAATCCCAGGACCCTGGGATCATGACCTGAGCCCAAGGCAGACACTCAACTGACTGAGCCACCCAGGTACCCCAAGAGCCACACTATTTCTTAGGTAATTTTTGAGGTGGAGAACATTAGAGATATGTTTACGCACAATTCCTATAATTTAAAAATGTATTTTGTGCCTTCTCTAAATGTTCCTTTTACCTAGTCTGGGCACAGGAATCCGGGGTTATAAATTTTATTCTTTTAGAACTTTGTTACTACTACAAGGAGGGAGAGGAATGCTCGGATCACTATCTTAAACTGAAACGTTGCACTCTGACATTGCATACTATAAACAGAATTGGGAATGGCAGGAATCAAGTGAGTGGTTTCTGTTTCCTATGACCATCTTTACCGCAAGCTTTTCCCACCTACAAATGAGTCATTGTTAGTGATGTTATCATTAACGAAAATGTGGAAATCAGATGAGGGGAATTTTATTGATCTGCTATCCAGTATATGCTAACTGATATCAGATCATTCAAATTAGCCCAAAGTGGGTACTGGCCAGGTTTAATCACCTGTTAACCATATGTCAACATATTTTATTCGTATGGATTGGGGCAACTAAAAAAATCTATGTTTATCTGTGATTTTTTTTTTAAATGAAGCATTTTCTCTTTAACATGTGTGTTTTCCTTAGGTATAGCCATTCCCAGAAACAGACATGCTCAAATATAATTGAGTACTATTGACTTACTGCTCTGTTGTAATGGAAATAGCAGAATTACAAACCGAACTGAGTAAAACCGTACATGTAGAGTCAATACCCTTGTAAAATCCAAAGTATTTAAAGAAGAGACCACAGTTTTTCCATAGTTTTAGTGTTTAGTTTGCCTAAAAAGCCATAAAACAATTTATTTTTTTTTAAATAAATTATTCATTAGAAGAATGTGTTAGCTTTCCAGGCAAGAAGTTGAAATCTGACTCATTTTTAGTTTCTGCATCTTGATTTGGTGAAGATTGGAAATGAAGAGTCAAGACAGAATGAATGGATTGAGGTCATAAAAAATTAGCAAAAGGGTTTAATTTGATAATGGAAAAAATGAAACTTGGTTAGTTAGCTTATGAATCATGGTGTTGTTATCCAAATGTAAAAAGCTCATACTAGCAATTTTAATATCATTAGTGGTTCTCTTGGCCTTTTGTTTGGTTTTCATCTCCTAGATTCTTGTTGCTCATTAAGATCCAGTTTGTATTCATTGCCTGAATTTTGGTTTAAAGGTATGTAATTGTTCNTCATTAAGATCCAGTTTGTATTCATTGCCTGAATTTTGGTTTAAAGGTATGTAATTGTTCAGAAAGAGACATGTGCTCAAAGTGCTTATAATTCACATCTTTTGCTAAATAGTCAAGACAATATCCTTTAGTGATATTATTTCATTTTATGCAGAACAACACAAAGAAATCCTTTTTTTTCTAATGGCCTCACTGAGGCTTACCTTTATTCTAGGTTCTTTTCATAATGAATTTTAGGACTATTATAAAATAGTTTTAATGGTTTTGATCATGCCTATTTTACAGCAGTTGAAATAGTAAATTGAAAACATTTACAAGTATATTTACATATACTATATATAGATAATTGGCACTATTTTCATGGCAATAGTATCAATGGGGAATATATATAGTTCTCCAAGCTATGTGAAGGATATTAGTAAATTACCTCAGATAATCACTTATATGGGATTTAAATCATGGCTTTTAAAAAAAATTATGGCTTTTTTAATGCTAATTATTGACTAACAATGATGTTATGCTGCTAACATAAGTTTATTATATTTTTACTAATTCTCTATGGAAATTAATATGCATGATTAGTAGGTTGATCAAACCTGACTCATGACATTAAATTTTTATTGGGAGAAAAACTTCTACCTTTTCATAAAATTCCTACAGGCTTCCCACAGATTTTCTGTTTTTGCTTAGCTCATGGATAGTTTTTCAATATTTGAATTTGCCAGACTTATAGTAACAACCAGAATTTCAAGCTTGATTTTGTATAAAATCTAAATCTGCCCTCTCCATCCCCTATTTCATTCTGGAAACTTTCACTGAGAAAATAGGAACCACCATTCACCTCTGTTTTCTACTTCTTTGTCAGCTTATTCCCTGTCCTATTGTTTCCTACTGTTTTCTCCAGGTTTCTGGAGAGACAAGAGAAAAAAAACAGGTAAAGGGATATGACCAAACTGACAGCAGATGTTTAAAGTGTTGCTTTTACTTTTGGGGTACCCTCCTTCTAGAAACTCTCCAGAGGTTCCTGCTATGTGCCTCACTGCTCCAGTTCTTCTGATGCAGGTTGAATAACTCCTCTGTAGCAGTACCTTGTCACTTTCTTTGACACCTGGGATTCAACTGTACACTCTATCTTCTTTCTGATAAAATGTTTGTTTCTCTTGGCAGGTCTATTTTATAGGACCCATGATGATCCCATGCCAGCTCTATGCAGTGTGGCACACATCTAGTCCAGGAAAAATATGCGCTCATCCTTTCTACTGGCTAATTTTGGCATTATAAGTAGACCTCAGTGCAGTAGCATTCTCCTTGTTCTGCCAGCAAAACCTTGCTTTTCTGTCATATTTTCTTACTAGAAATGAAACCACAGGCTAACAGTCCACTCTAGCTTCTATAGGTAGGAACCAAACCCAGTACTCAAAATCTTTCAATTATAGGGAAACTAGAGGACATTTTGTACACAAGGCTAGGCCTGTAGTTAGAGGTTTACCTCCTGTGTTTTCCAGGTCATCTGAGAAGATGCCAAGAATAGTATTTTGTTAGGTGAAGGCCTATGTAGAGACAATGGGCAGGGAGCCAAGAAGTCTGGGAGAGTCTTCATACATGATGACAATCTGACCCTGAGTGAAGGAGAGTGGAAGAAAAGGTTGGATAGAAAGTCATAGACTTCTGTGTAGTCAGATGAAGGTTAGGCAAAGTCATGAAGGGGTCCTCAAGCCACTGTTGTCTGTGAGAGGAGTCTGCCATACCTCCCCATTTCTGCAAAGTGTGAGAATATGGACTGATAATGTGGAAAGAGCTCACTCTAAATACAACTCATCACCAACCCTCCCCAAAAAGGCCTCTATCTCTTACTTTTCTTATTTTCAAAGTTCATAAAGAGATTCAAGAGTCATGGAAGAGGTTTTTCCCATTCCCTTGGAATATCTCTGTATGGTTATTTGGTTTTGACATTCTGTAACGATTTTATTTTATTTCATTTTTAAGATTTATTTATTTATGGGGGAGGGACAGAGGAAAGGGAAAGAAATCCTTAAGCATATGCCCCGCTGAGCACAGAGCCTGACATTGGGCTAGATCCCAGGACCCTGAGACCATGACCTGAGCCAAAAATCAAGAGTCAGATGCTTAACCAACTGGCCACCCAGGCCTTTTTTATTTTATTTTATTTTATTTTATTTTATTTTATTTTATTTTATTATT
>NC_048220.1:77179257-77185005 GCF_002007445.2 Ailuropoda melanoleuca | reverse complement strand
TGCTGAACTACATACTTGAGTGCAGGTCAGTTATTGGAGAAGTCCCACCACAGAGGTTTGTAAATCTACACGCTTGTCTACCTATCTGCTTATTCAGGCAAACAGTTCCAATAGTTCAATGGCAGCCTTCAGAATTGTAGCTGCAGGTTATAAGCAAAACTACAGAGATTCCAGGGAAGGAGAAAAGGAACCCACAGAAATGACAAGAGAGAAAGGTTTTTAGATGAGGCACTGACAGTGCTTGCTATAGACAGCTAGTTAAAAAATATTGGATTTCAGGTAACATATTTTTGTGGAAAACTAAATGAGTATTCAGTTGGTTACCACTGCTTAGTGGTACAAGTAGTGAAAATGCCGTTAGTACTCAGGAATTGTCATCTGGCCAACCATGACTTGCAATGAGAGGCAGCATGGCGTAGTGCTTAAAGCAGGTATTATCAAACTCAACTGCCTTGGTCAAATTTCAGCTCTGCCACTTTCTAGAGAGTGAACTTTGGTAAGTTACATGACCTCTTCATGTCTCAGTTCCTACATGAGTAAAATCAGGGTTAATCATAGTACCTACATCAAAGAGTTTTTGTGAGTATTAAGTCAGCTTTTCTACAAAACTCAGAACAGTATCAGGCTCATGATAAGTAGTAANAGAACAGTATCAGGCTCATGATAAGTAGTAAATGATGTTAAATAAATAAATGTAGTAATGAAATACCTAATTAACCATTCCTAACCATTTCTCTGGTGTATAAATTGCAATGACATAGATCTAAGACATTTGAATGTTGGGAGCTAAAAATTTTGAGCACATATAAATAGATTATGGCTAAATGACATTAAACTTTTTTCTTCTTGTTTAGGGCAGAGGTTCTGACTGTGTAGGTTTTGAAGGGAAGAAGAACCTCGCTTCCTTTTCCCTTCTTTCTGTTGGCTAAGGGGTATGAATATTAGCCAAGCTCACCAATCAGGAGGTACTACCTTTTATGACTTTGACTCCAGAAGGAGAGACTAAGGCAACTGGGGCAGGTAAGAACATTCATGGAGGCAGTGGTGGTGGGGGAGCACACCATTAACCGTGTTTGAAATGGTCTATTCCTTCAGAATGTTTTCGCCATGTTGTTGATATTCAGTTTCCGTTAATTCCTGTTTATTTCCTGAGCCTGGCTGTCCAGTATTTCCAACAGCTCTGTGGTATGCCAGATTATGAAAACAAATTCCTTTTATGTTTCAGTTAGCTAGAACTGATTCTTTTGCTGCAACCCAAAACCCATGTAGTTCATACCACTTGTCTTGAAGAAGTATCCAGGGAAGGAACGAATATGATATGATATATATTGAAACTATTTTGTGAAAATAATTTGTCTTTGCTAAAGGTATATGTATGTGCATTATTTTTTTAATGATTTTTTATTGTATTATGTTAGTCACCATATGTACATCCCCAGATTCCGATGTAAAGTTCGATGCTCCATTAGTTGCGTATAACACCCAGTGTGTATGTGCATTATTTTAATTGGGTCTTAGAATTTCTAAATTGGATAAAATTTTAAATTACTCAATTCTCCCCTTCATACTTGCTAATGAACAAGACAGTTCTTGGGAAAAAATGTGCATTAAATGCAGCTTATGCTTGAGGTCAATTTTTTTAATGCTGATTTGTTTTTAGCACCACTATAATCTGGATCACTGCATATAGAGTTATCCATTCTTGGGCTAGATTGTCTGTATTTAAAATCTGGATCTACCATTTACTACTTCATTAACTGCACTGAACTTGTTTGCTTATTTACAAAAAAGAGAATTATAACTGTAAGTTCTTCATAGGGTTGTTGGAAAGCTTAAATGAGTTATCATATGTAAAGAGCTTAGAATGAAGCCAAACTCACAGTAACTATTACAGAAGGAGCAGTTCTCCTCCACCTCCTTCTCTTCATTATTATTGTTGTTATTACTATTTGCTCGCTAACTTGTACCAGTGTATAACATTGTCTTGAACGTCTTTGTTATAATTAAAATCACAAAAACATATCTGGGCTTATAATCTGTAAGTCAGATCTCTGTTTAATTTGTTGTATTTATAATAAATGCAGTCTTTTTGGCCTTTATATGTCTTCTTTAATAAATCATATATGCAATGGTTAGTATCTAGAAAGTAGACTCACATGAGGTAGGGTTAAAAATTCACCACAGTAGCATGTGTTGTGAAGAGCACTGGGTGTTATACACAACTAATGAATCATTGAACACCACCTCAAAAACTAATGATGTGCTGTACACTGGCTAACTGAACATAAAAATAAAATTCGCCACAATATACCCCAACAATATTTCTTATACTTAAATCTGAGTCTTTTTTTCCAATATCCTTAGAAATATGCCTAAGGTAGTTAATGTCTATAAATTAAGTACAGATATGATTTGTACAATTAAATGAGATAAATGACTTTTATTTTAAAAGTATTACTCATAGCATTTTAAATTTAATAAAACTTTGAGATGGACTTTTAAGAAATTTCAAAGTATTCCTTTTTATACTACCGAATGTCAGCTCAGCACCGTAATGTGATATTGTTAATGTAGAGACTATTTTGACTGAGCCTGTATTATACCAAACAAGATGGGATACTCTGTATGGAATAAACTAAGTATTTTATCCAGTGGCAAGAAAGAAATTTGAAGGTCAGAATTTACACTATTTTCCACTTTCAGCTCTCAAGTAGCATTTTAAAAACACACTCAACACATTTTATCTGCAAGGAAATAACAATCTAGAGAAGAAAATATTTTCAATTCACAATTCTTCTGACAGCTTCAAGGGCAAAGTATTACAGAAGTGTTCTGAAAATTTTAGGAGATATAACAAGAGAAACAAGAGCTGTTCTTCAGAATAATGAACAAGATATTGTGGCTCATAAAAGTATACTATACCTAAAATACCAGGGAGTGTCATTCCTTATGTATCCAATCACTGTTGTATGAATATAGATTTTCCACTTTTTTTCTTTGTGGTAGTGATGGGATGAACTATATCATATGAATCAAATTTAGCTTAATTATTTAGTTACTAATGTATGCTGGGTGACAGGAGGGCAGGGGGTAATCAACTACTGTACAACTGTCTCTGATTTACTTTTGGATTTTCACATTTTCTTTCAATGACTCTTTTAAATTTAGTGTGCAAAAACAAGCAGATCTAGGGCCAGATTCAGTTGACACAGAAGTGTCCCAACTCTTACGGGTGTTGTTACAAGCATTTTCTAAACAGCTCTGTAATTTAAATATTAACTAAAACATTTCCATTTCCATCCACATCATAATTCTATAAGCTCTGGTTTGTAAAAACAGCTTCTATCCACATTATCGAATCTTGTGTGGTGGCAGAAGATATGGCAGATGTCTGGGCATTAATTATCCAGACCTGAGTTCAAATTCCAGCTTTCCCATTTTTTCAGCTGAGTGAATTTAGGCATAATATTTAACCTCTTTAATTCATAAGAATGACTACTGAAATATTGTTGAATTAATTACAGGTATAGATGTATATTAACATCTATAATACCATATATGTATTAGCTACACAATAATTTGTAACCTCTTTAACTACCATCATTATTGTTAATGCCAGTAGAGCCTAGTGGTGTTTTATTAATATGTACTTTTGGTGCTAGTTTGTCCTGTTACAAAACAGATGAAATATGTTTTATTATTATAAAACTATGAAATTATTTGAAGGAAGAAAATTTCCTTGGCCCGAGGAAGGAATTTATAGTAGACATTATATTTACTGGTGATAGAGTGAAAATATTCTCATTGACATTTGGGAAAAGACAAAAATCCCAACTGAAACATTTCGTTTTTAACATTTTTCTGAGACTTTTAGACTTCAGTCACAGGAAGGGATGAGGTAGAAAGATGAGAAAGGAAAAGAGATAAAGTTGTTAATATTTGTGGATAATATTATTTCTGGACATTTATCCAAGAGTCCAAGAGAATTAACTGGCAAGTATTAGACCTTGAGTTCTACCAGTCCTCGTAAAGCTTGTGTGGGTTTTAAGATTAGCAAGAATAACAACACTGTTCCACAATGAATTCTACTTGATATAAATGAATGAGCAGATAATACTATTTAGTTTCTTAAGAGGAACTATATTCCACAAATAATAGTTACAAAATGAAATAAAAATATTGCTTCATCATAAGAACAAAAATTATATACTACCTAGGAAAAATCCTTAAAAGAAGATTCAAGATTTATTTTTTTATAAATGATACACATTTATTCAAGAGAAAAATAAAGAAGTTCTGCATAAACAGGTAGATATACTATGTTCATAAAAGAGAAGATCCAATATCATCAAGAAAACAATTAATGTGTAAGTAAAAATAAGTTCCTGACACAATTCAAACAGGTTTTCATGGAACATGAAGCTGATCTTAAATTCATATGGAAGAGAAAAAATTTTTATCCAATACTGTCTTGAAGAAGAACCAGTCAAAGGGAATTATCCTACCTATATCAAAATGTTCTAAAGGTATCATTTTAAAAACTGTATTGGCACAAGAATAGGTAACTAGATGAATAAGCTAGGACAAAAGTTTCACATATAGAACCATATATATGGATTTATGGTAATTGTAGTATTTCATATTAATGGAGAAGAAGTGAACCATTCAACAGATGAAATTTGCATAATTGATCCTGCATTAAAAAAAGAAAGCAATCCTTATTTCATATCACTTATAGAATAATTTTCAAATGGATCATAAACCTAATTATAAAGAAGGCAAATTATAAAATACTAGAAAGGACAGTAACAAGTACATTGCTGACTTTGGGTATAAAAAAGACCCTGTTTAAATAAGGCATAAAAAACAAAAGGCTTAATGGGTGACAGATGCTGACTATACTTATCATGAACACTGAGTACTATACAGAATTGTCAAATCACAATGTTATACATCTAAAACAAATATAACACTGTATATCAACTATAGTTCAATTGTTTTCAAAGGGCCCAAGCCCCAAAAGAAACTAATGATAATTTGACTATATCAAAATCAAAAATTTCTTTGCCAAACCCCCCCAGCCTCCAAAAAACCCTAAATGAAGTTAAAACACAGGTGATTGACTGGAAGAAAATATACATAAAAATATTCCCAAATTTTTAAAATTAATAAAGAAAAGATTAATACTCTGATAGAAAAGGGGCAGATGATATGACTGGGTAACTCACAGAAAAGGAAATAAAAATGTTCAATAATATATAAAAATGTTCAATCTAACTAATAATAATGGCATCCAAATTATAGCAAGCAAAATGCCAATTTTTCATACACCAGAGTACCAAAAATCAAAGTTTGATGACATCAAGATTTGGCAAACAAATGGTAAAATGGATATTTAGAGACAATAATGGTTGGCATATACTAATGGTACAGTCATATGTAAGGCAATTCATCATTATCTCCTAAAAGTATACTCATTCCATGACATAGCAATTCCACTTCTCACTATCTACCTTTTAGAAATATCCACCAGTTTCCACAGGAAGGATGTTCATTGTGGTTTTGTTTCTGCAAGTAGGAGGTTCACAGCAAAAATGGGAACGACTTAAAAGACATTAAAAAGGGAGGGGCTAAATAAATTTTGGCTTATCTTTTCTATGGATTGCTACGCACTAATTAAGAAAAATAATGAAGAGCCATACATCCAAAGCACATATTTTTAAACAGTAAGTAAAAGATGGATATATA
>NC_048220.1:77107841-77175711 GCF_002007445.2 Ailuropoda melanoleuca | reverse complement strand
TATTGTAAGTTACACCTTACAGATTGTCCTCTTCAAGGCAATGGTGCTGAACTACATACTTGAGTGCAGGTCAGTTATTGGAGAAGTCCCACCACAGAGGTTTGTAAATCTACACGCTTGTCTACCTATCTGCTTATTCAGGCAAACAGTTCCAATAGTTCAATGGCAGCCTTCAGAATTGTAGCTGCAGGTTATAAGCAAAACTACAGAGATTCCAGGGAAGGAGAAAAGGAACCCACAGAAATGACAAGAGAGAAAGGTTTTTAGATGAGGCACTGACAGTGCTTGCTATAGACAGCTAGTTAAAAAATATTGGATTTCAGGTAACATATTTTTGTGGAAAACTAAATGAGTATTCAGTTGGTTACCACTGCTTAGTGGTACAAGTAGTGAAAATGCCGTTAGTACTCAGGAATTGTCATCTGGCCAACCATGACTTGCAATGAGAGGCAGCATGGCGTAATGCTTAAAGCAGGTATTATCAAACCCAACTGCCTTGGTCAAATTTCAGCTCTGCCACTTTCTAGAGAGTGAACTTTGGTAAGTTACATGACCTCTTCATGTCTCAGTTCCTACATGAGTAAAATCAGGGTTAATCATAGTACCTACATCAAAGAGTTTTTGTGAGTATTAAGTCAGCTTTTCTACAAAACTCAGAACAGTATCAGGCTCATGATAAGTAGTAAATGATGTTAAATAAATAAATGTAGTAATGAAATACCTAATTAACCATTCCTAACCATTTCTCTGGTGTATAAATTGCAATGACATAGATCTAAGACATTTGAATGTTGGGAGCTAAAAATTTTGAGCACATATAAATAGATTATGGCTAAATGACATTAAACTTTTTTCTTCTTGTTTAGGGCAGAGGTTCTGACTGTGTAGGTTTTGAAGGGAAGAAGAACCTCGCTTCCTTTTCCCTTCTTTCTGTTGGCTAAGGGGTATGAATATTAGCCAAGCTCACCAATCAGGAGGTACTACCTTTTATGACTTTGACTCCAGAAGGAGAGACTAAGGCAACTGGGGCAGGTAAGAACATTCATGGAGGCAGTGGTGGTGGGGGAGCACACCATTAACCGTGTTTGAAATGGTCTATTCCTTCAGAATGTTTTCGCCATGTTGTTGATATTCAGTTTCCGTTAATTCCTGTTTATTTCCTGAGCCTGGCTGTCCAGTATTTCCAACAGCTCTGTGGTATGCCAGATTATGAAAACAAATTCCTTTTATGTTTCAGTTAGCTAGAACTGATTCTTTTGCTGCAACCCAAAACCCATGTAGTTCATACCACTTGTCTTGAAGAAGTATCCAGGGAAGGAACGAATATGATATGATATATATTGAAACTATTTTGTGAAAATAATTTGTCTTTGCTAAAGGTATATGTATGTGCATTATTTTTTTAATGATTTTTTATTGTATTATGTTAGTCACCATATGTACATCCCCAGATTCCGATGTAAAGTTCGATGCTCCATTAGTTGCGTATAACACCCAGTGTGTATGTGCATTATTTTAATTGGGTCTTAGAATTTCTAAATTGGATAAAATTTTAAATTACTCAATTCTCCCCTTCATACTTGCTAATGAACAAGACAGTTCTTGGGAAAAAATGTGCATTAAATGCAGCTTATGCTTGAGGTCAATTTTTTTAATGCTGATTTGTTTTTAGCACCACTATAATCTGGATCACTGCATATAGAGTTATCCATTCTTGGGCTAGATTGTCTGTATTTAAAATCTGGATCTACCATTTACTACTTCATTAACTGCACTGAACTTGTTTGCTTATTTACAAAAAAGAGAATTATAACTGTAAGTTCTTCATAGGGTTGTTGGAAAGCTTAAATGAGTTATCATATGTAAAGAGCTTAGAATGAAGCCAAACTCACAGTAACTATTACAGAAGGAGCAGTTCTCCTCCACCTCCTTCTCTTCATTATTATCGTTGTTATTACTATTTGCTCGCTAACTTGTACCAGTGTATAACATTGTCTTGAACGTCTTTGTTATAATTAAAATCACAAAAACATATCTGGGCTTATAATCTGTAAGTCAGATCTCTGTTTAATTTGTTGTATTTATAATAAATGCAGTCTTTTTGGCCTTTATATGTCTTCTTTAATAAATCATATATGCAATGGTTAGTATCTAGAAAGTAGACTCACATGAGGTAGGGTTAAAAATTCACCACAGTAGCATGTGTTGTGAAGAGCACTGGGTGTTATACACAACTAATGAATCATTGAACACCCCCTCAAAAACTAATGATGTGCTGTACACTGGCTAACTGAACATAAAAAAAAAATTCGCCACAATATATCCCAACAATATTTCTTATACTTAAATCTGAGTCTTTTTTTCCAATATCCTTAGAAATATGCCTANAAAATTCGCCACAATATACCCCAACAATATTTCTTATACTTAAATCTGAGTCTTTTTTTCCAATATCCTTAGAAATATGCCTAAGGTAGTTAATGTCTATAAATTAAGTACAGATATGATTTGTACAATTAAATGAGATAAATGACTTTTATTTTAAAAGTATTACTCATAGCATTTTAAATTTAATAAAACTTTGAGATGGACTTTTAAGAAATTTCAAAGTATTCCTTTTTATACTACCGAATGTCAGCTCAGCACCGTAATGTGATATTGTTAATGTAGAGACTATTTTGACTGAGCCTGTATTATACCAAACAAGATGGGATACTCTGTATGGAATAAACTAAGTATTTTATCCAGTGGCAAGAAAGAAATTTGAAGGTCAGAATTTACACTATTTTCCACTTTCAGCTCTCAAGTAGCATTTTAAAAACACACTCAACACATTTTATCTGCAAGGAAATAACAATCTAGAGAAGAAAATATTTTCAATTCACAATTCTTCTGACAGCTTCAAGGGCAAAGTATTACAGAAGTGTTCTGAAAATTTTAGGAGATATAACAAGAGAAACAAGAGCTGTTCTTCAGAATAATGAACAAGATATTGTGGCTCATAAAAGTATACTATACCTAAAATACCAGGGAGTGTCATTCCTTATGTATCCAATCACTGTTGTATGAATATAGATTTTCCACTTTTTTTCTTTGTGGTAGTGATGGGATGAACTATATCATATGAATCAAATTTAGCTTAATTATTTAGTTACTAATGTATGCTGGGTGACAGGAGGGCAGGGGGTAATCAACTACTGTACAACTGTCTCTGATTTACTTTTGGATTTTCACATTTTCTTTCAATGACTCTTTTAAATTTAGTGTGCAAAAACAAGCAGATCTAGGGCCAGATTCAGTTGACACAGAAGTGTCCCAACTCTTACGGGTGTTGTTACAAGCATTTTCTAAACAGCTCTGTAATTTAAATATTAACTAAAACATTTCCATTTCCATCCACATCATAATTCTATAAGCTCTGGTTTGTAAAAACAGCTTCTATCCACATTATCGAATCTTGTGTGGTGGCAGAAGATATGGCAGATGTCTGGGCATTAATTATCCAGACCTGAGTTCAAATTCCAGCTTTCCCATTTTTTCAGCTGAGTGAATTTAGGCATAATATTTAACCTCTTTAATTCATAAGAATGACTACTGAAATATTGTTGAATTAATTACAGGTATAGATGTATATTAACATCTATAATACCATATATGTATTAGCTACACCAATAATTTGTAACCTCTTTAACTACCATCATTATTGTTAATGCCAGTAGAGCCTAGTGGTGTTTTATTAATATGTACTTTTGGTGCTAGTTTGTCCTGTTACAAAACAGATGAAATATGTTTTATTATTATAAAACTATGAAATTATTTGAAGGAAGAAAATTTCCTTGGCCCGAGGAAGGAATTTATAGTAGACATTATATTTACTGGTGATAGAGTGAAAATATTCTCATTGACATTTGGGAAAAGACAAAAATCCCAACTGAAACATTTCGTTTTTAACATTTTTCTGAGACTTTTAGACTTCAGTCACAGGAAGGGATGAGGTAGAAAGATGAGAAAGGAAAAGAGATAAAGTTGTTAATATTTGTGGATAATATTATTTCTGGACATTTATCCAAGAGTCCAAGAGAATTAACTGGCAAGTATTAGACCTTGAGTTCTACCAGTCCTCGTAAAGCTTGTGTGGGTTTTAAGATTAGCAAGAATAACAACACTGTTCCACAATGAATTCTACTTGATATAAATGAATGAGCAGATAATACTATTTAGTTTCTTAAGAGGAACTATATTCCACAAATAATAGTTACAAAATGAAATAAAAATATTGCTTCATCATAAGAACAAAAATTATATACTACCTAGGAAAAATCCTTAAAAGAAGATTCAAGATTTATTTTTTTATAAATGATACACATTTATTCAAGGGAAAAATAAAGAAGTTCTGCATAAACAGGTAGATATACTATGTTCATAAAAGAGGAGATCCAATATCATCAAGAAAACAATTAATGTGTAAGTAAAAATAAGTTCCTGACACAATTCAAACAGGTTTTCATGGAACATGAAGCTGATCTTAAATTCATATGGAAGAGAAAAAATTTTTATCCAATACTGTCTTGAAGAAGAACCAGTCAAAGGGAATTATCCTACCTATATCAAAATGTTCTAAAGGTATCATTTTAAAAACTGTATTGGCACAAGAATAGGTAACTAGATGAATAAGCTAGGACAAAAGTTTCACATATAGAACCATATATATGGATTTATGGTAATTGTAGTATTTCATATTAATGGAGAAGAAGTGAACCATTCAACAGATGAAATTTGCATAATTGATCCTACATTAAAAAAAGAAAGCAATCCTTATTTCATATCACTTATAGAATAATTTTCAAATGGATCATAAACCTAAATATAAAGAAGGCAAATTATAAAATACTAGAAAGGACAGTAACAAGTACATTGCTGACTTTGGGTATAAAAAAGACCTTGTTTAAATAAGGCATAAAAAACAAAAGGCCTAATGGGTGACAGATGCTGACTATACTTATCATGAACACTGAGTACTATACAGAATTGTCAAATCACAATGTTATACATCTAAAACAAATATAACACTGTATATCAACTATAGTTCAATTGTTTTCAAAGGGCCCAAGGCCCAAAAGAAACTAATGATAATTTGACTATATCAAAATCAAAAATTTCTTTGCCAAACCCCCCCAGCCTCCAAAAAACCCTAAATGAAGTTAAAACACAGGTGATTGACTGGAAGAAAATATACATAAAAATATTCCCAAATTTTTTAAATTAATAAAGAAAAGATTAATACTCTGATAGAAAAGGGGCAGATGATATGACTGGGTAACTCACAGAAAAGGAAATAAAAATGTTCAATAATATATAAAAATGTTCAATCTAACTAATAATAATGGCATCCAAATTATAGCAAGCAAAATGCCAATTTTTCATACACCAGAGTACCAAAAATCAAAGTTTGATGACATCAAGATTTGGCAAACAAATGGTAAAATGGATATTTAGAGACAATAATGGTTGGCATATACTAATGGTACAGTCATATGTAAGGCAATTCATCATTATCTCCTAAAAGTATACTCATTCCATGACATAGCAATTCCACTTCTCACTATCTACCTTTTAGAAATATCCACCAGTTTCCACAGGAAGGATGTTCATTGTGGTTTTGTTTCTGCAAGTAGGAGGTTCACAGCAAAAATGGGAACGACTTAAAAGACATTAAAAAGGGAGGGGCTAAATAAATTTTGGCTTATCTTTTCTATGGATTGCTACGCACTAATTAAGAAAAATAATGAAGAGCCATACATCCAAAGCACATATTTTTAAACAGTAAGTAAAAGATGGATATATATAGGATGGTGACTTTGTACAAAACCAAACAAACACACAAAATACTATATATTTTTTGTGGAAATGTATGTATATATGTGTGTTTGTGTGTGTGCGTGGTCTAAAGGGACCTTAGAACACTCTGAAATAATTTGTATCATTTCAATAATAATAATCATGAATTATGTCAAGTTCAATTTATTTTTAAAAAGAACACAAAACATTAAAATTCTACCTCAAAGGATAGTTTTGAAGATTAAATTAGCCACAGTACTTATAATAGTCATAGGCATATAATAGTGGTTGTTCAACTAATGTCAACATCTTTCACTCATATATGAATAAATACACAAAACTTCTTTAAATTTCTATTTCTTTCATACAATTATCACTTAACAGAAATCGAGAAAATAGTGATTATAATAGAGAACATGGATTTAGAAATTATCATTCCTGTGTTTGCCATTAATTGATTTGGATTGGACTCTATATCCCTAGATCTAAAAATCTAATGTAATTTGAAGAACTATTGTTAAAAATAACCAATTGATTGAGAGAAAGAAGATAGTTTTGGGTGTGTGTATATAGTATCACATAGATATATGAATATATATATTTGAATATATACTGAATATATATTTGAACTGTAACATTATAACAAAAACTGAAAACTTCTTTCTCTCAATTATATATATGGATTTTATATATATGTATACCGAATATATATATATATTTATGTATGAATATACATACCAAATCCACATATATACTGGATATATATGCTGCAAAATTAAAAGCAATACTGAAAACTATCTTCTCTCAATTGCATATATGTATTCCTAAGTATTGGTAACTATAGATGATTAATCCATACAGTTTCAGGTTGTCATCTGTCATCCTTTGCTTAGTACAGTGGTTCTCAATCTGGATAGCACATAGAATTACTTGGAGACTTTTCAAAAAAACACCAATGCCAATTCCTCCCCTAAAGGAAATGGTACCTGTAAAATATTCCAGAAGATTTTATTATGCAGCCAGTGGAGAGAATCATGCCCTTGTGGGAAATCTGTGCAGGATTTTAAACAGAGTATATGGTTGTTATGTATTGTAAAATCTTCCCTTAACTGTAGTTATTTAATTATTTGTGTGGATAACACCTCCATTTGTTTTCAGCTGATGATCCTTGAGTCACCATTAATAATAATGTCATTCAATTTCCAAAGGAATTGGAATTTATAACTGAGGGTCACTGAATAATAATATGTCATCATTTAAGAAATGACTTTAATTGAAATTTTAAAAATCAGATAAGCTTTAAAAGTTGTTTGATAAATATATTGCTCAGGATAAATATAATTCATGCATATCACTAAATCTGATATGAAAAATTTCTCTCAGCATAGCTACATCACTATTTCAGTATTACAAATTGAAATGTCCATCTTAAGGTGCAAATATTTTTATCAGTTGGCTTATAATTATTTTAATTGAGTCAATGAAATGTATTTGCACAAATAAATATGAGGTATTATGTATGTATTACAGCAAATGAACTTTAAGGTAATACTTAAAGTAACTGTAGTGGAAATATTAAGTTGGAATATTTTAATACCTTTTTAAGTATCACAATATACTATAACCACAAAGTGGCTAATACCATCACCATTATCCCTGATTAAAGCATAAAGTTAGCTATAACTACTAAAATATGCTTAACATTAAAAGGAGATTTGTTGGGGCGTCTGGGTGGCACAGCGGTTAAGCATCTGCCCTCGGCTCAGGGCGTGATCCCGGCGTTATGGGTTCGAGCCCCACATCAGGCTCCTCTGCTATGAGCCTGCTTCCCTCTCCCACTCCCCCTGCTTGTGTTCCCTCTCTCGCTAGCTGTCTCTATCTCTGTCAAATAAATAAATAAAATCTTTAAAAAAAAAAAAAAAGATTTGTTCCTATTGTTTTTAAAGGGTGGCAGCAATACAGGCGAGATTACAAATCAGAATAGGAACTTGATTTTAAGAGAAAGATTCTATGCTGTCCTGTGATGCTCAAATATTTATCTATGGTTAAATATATCCCACATAGACATACATATGCTCAAATACAAGCAGAATATGGAAAGCCCACATGGCAAGGAATGGTGGTCCCTGGCCAATGGTTAGCGAGGACTGCCAATAACCACACATGAAGAGTTTGGAAGTGCATTCTCAGCTCCAGTCAAGCTTTGAGATGCCTGCGCCCTGGCCAACAGCTTGACTGCAACCTGGTGAGAGAACCTGAGCCAGAACCTCCCAGCAATGCTGCTCCAAGATTCCTGACCCATAGAAACTGCAAGGTAAGCAATAAAAACATTATTGCTTTAAGTTGCTAAGTTTTGGGGCAATTTGTTACGCATTTTTAGGTGACTAATATACTCGCTCTTATTGCTGCCTCCCTCTGTCACCTGCATCTAGAGTAGAGAATAGAATTACACACTGGAGATACTGGAGAGCAGGAGAGCAGAGTTTGCCAGGTAGAGAAGGAAGAGGGAAGGTAGGCTTTCCAGCCAGAGGTGGCATTTCCACATGTATCTTCTACTCCCCTTGAATTTACTTGATGTTTAGGCTTATGAAGCAATATCAGCTTTTAGCAAATATCCCTATCTGCTCTTGCTCATACCATGCTTTTGCTCCAGGTTTCATTCTACCACACTCATGTCTGCTTATTCTTTGCCTTCTTTCTACTTTCTACTCAGAAATTCACTTATTCTGTTCATCAATGATTCATTTTCTCAATTGAAGCAGCATTCTTCTCACTTGTGCTACCAAAGAAAACTTCCCATTTCCTCTTCACTTTTCATTGCTGGCCTTGCTTTATCATGACTGAGTACAGTTTTTCTCAATCAGATTTTAAGCTCTATGAGAAACATCTATGAAAGAACTACTTGTTCTCTCATTCCCAGCACTTGTAGGACTGAATTGAATTAAAATAAGCTCTGAGCATAAAAGAAATTATAGGGTTACCTAAGCTAAATTGTAGTCATATCACAGGATCTATGTACCATGACATATTTCTTTATGTTTAGCATAACTGAGGAGAAACTCAGTTTTAGAATCAGAAGGATATAATCTCACTTGGATTAACCAGATGGTAATTAGATAGGCTTGGGTTTGTTTTTCTTTTTCTTTCTTTTTAAATAAAAAAGAAAATACTGGGCCTATTTTCTCATACACAACATAATTTTAGACATTCTTTTTTTTTCTTTTTTAAAGATTTTATTTATTTATTTGACACAGAGAGAGACAAACAGTGAGAGAGGGAACACAAGCAGGGGAAATGGGAGAGGAAGAAGCAGCCTCCCGGCGGAAGATCCTGACGTGGGGCTTGATCCCAGAACTCCGGGATTACGCCCTGAGCCGAAGGCAGATGCTTAATGACTGAGCCACCCAGGTGCCCCTAATATTAGACATTCTTGAGCAGAATTGTAAATCTTAGGTAATATACATGTAAAAGCATCTTATTCATTTCACGTGTATTAAAAAGACTGAATGCAAGTTGGAAAATAAAATCAGCAATCTAGCTTAGTTTGAGAAATGCCAGTATCAATAGAATGGGTTAACTCTTCTGGATTAGTCATATTAGAATCTTGTCTGGAATGTGCATCAAGGCAGACAGCTAATTAGCGTGTAATTCCTAGGCAAAACAAAACTTAGCACTCATTTATTTTCAAGTAGGTATTGCAGGATAAGAAAATGCCACATTTCATGTGGCATTCACATACAGAAATTGCTAGGGTTTGAGGCTGATAGAACTACTTATTCAGTAAATGGAACTTACAGACAAGTACTTAAAATGGCCAACAAGTTCCGGTTTGTATCAATTAATTTCTCAGATTTTTTTTCCTTAAGTGAAACCATGAAAGCACAGCTGTGGAATATGTGAAAAACAGTTTAATGGTATACTCTTCAATCAATGAGGCATTTAAAAAATGCACATAGCATTGTTTCAGCAAATGGCCTGGATGCAAACTTAGAATTTGGCCTAATTCCAGTCGTCTCAGAGATTAAAAGAAAATCAGCTATACCTGTGAGGGTTTGTTTACAGACCCTCAAGTAATAAAGGGCATTATGCCCTATTCTGGGGATTTGGGGGCTGCTACGGGAGATAAAGGCAGTGTTCTCATAATTCAAGCAAAAGCTCTTTTAGATACATCAAAATTCACATTTGGGCCAAAATCAATAATGATAAATGATAATGCTCATTTTTTTGGTCTAATAAACTGCATTACAAAGAGATACATAGCAAGCTTAGAAATACTAATTGTCAATGAATATTCATTTCCTAGAAAAGCTTATATTATGTGGAAATTAAATTCAAAGCATGCTATAAGTACCTTGAGAGTCTTTTAAAAAAAAGTGTTATAAATTGTCACACTGACAGCATTATTATTTTTTGTTGAAATTGGTCCTCAAACTACTTCATCTTTGCCACTTGTTTAAAAAAAAAGTAGCCTTTTACACTCCTTTCTGAGAATGAAACATACCCAAAAGAAGGAGAACATTCCATAACATCTTGCACTGTAGCCAACTGCCAATGCAGGCTTTGTCCAGAGTGAGGCCATGTTGTAGGGAGAGCAATCTAGTAGTAGTGACAAGTTCTAGTTCCAGCAAGGCTGTTCTAGTCTGGTTCTGGATCTGGGTCTTACTTTTTGGAGCTTTCAGATGCCAAGTCTTACCCTGTCATTCATGAGTTCCTCTGAGTCTCTCTTTGATTCTATCAGCAATAACAGAAATATTTATTATGGGGTTTCCGTGTGTCAGGCACTGGCTTCAAAAAATGTTTTAATAAGGTAGACATAGTGGTGGCCCTTGTGGAGCATATTGCCTCATGGGTAAGTGAGACAATTCAATAGACTCTAACTGTAATTGGAATAAAACGACAGGAGAATTAAATGCTGCTCTGGGCATGCACAGCTACACTGCTTAACACAACGCCAGGTGAAAGAAAGACCAAGGAGGAAGTGCCATTTAAACTGTGACCTGAGGGATGAGATAACATGTGCAAAGCAAAATGCACCCATGGACCATTATTATTTGACAAACTAGCTCCATTTTATAAGCCAAAAATCAACTGAATTCACAGGTCTATTCTTTGGCTGAAATCATTCAGATCAGCAGATGAAAATGATTAAATCTATTTGATTTTATGAGGAAACTTCTGTATTACTGGTGAAAGAGCATGTTCTCACTTAGGTCCATGGGGAGAGCTTAATGGCATTCCTATGTTCAATATAGTGGGTAAATTTCTTTTGTTAATCAAAGTTTACATACTAATATTCTAGAAGATACTTCAAATTATTTCTAACTGGGCAATTCTTGCTTAAGAAAAAAAAATAATTTCATTGAAGCATAATATATCTTCCTATTTTAAAAATATTATTTAAAATTATATTAAATATATTAATATATTTAAATATATGTTATCTTAAAATATGAAATCCTTGATTGGAGCAGACAGTCTTATTAGGTGTTTTAATTTCCAGCAATAATTTTATTGAAAAGCTAATGATTCTCCTGTTTCCCTTCTCTCCTCCTTTCCTATACCTTATCAACAGTCAGAAATAATAGTAGAGACTTTCTGAAGTGAAAATAAATATGTTGTAACTTATAAAACAGTACTGGGCTGAAATGAAGATCTGATCCATCAATAACAATTTAAATTAACACCAAATAAGCAAAAAGAAAAAGAAATACATTATGAGAACCATAGTCCTGGAAAGCTCTGTCTTTGGGGGAGGGGGAGGGGAGTAGAAGGTCAGGGCCACATCAGGAGAAAAAAAAAAAAGTTTAAATTAAGACTCCCTGAGAGACTTCAATAAGGGTATGATTAGTTCAGCATTGCTTTCATTCTGTGCTTCCCCCTCCCACTGTAGACTTCAGTTTTAATAATGATTAAAGAATAATGCTTGAATCCCATCTGAATGGCTTTTGAGATTTAACTCACTGAATCCATTCATAGCACTGAGCTTGTAAGGGGGCCTCCACAGATCTGCACAACTAATCGTGGAATATTACACTGATACTTCATCTCCCACATCAATACCAATTACAGCTGCACAGAGAACATTGCATATTATTTTAATGGGGTAGGAATTTTTAATCCAGTCAGGTAGTTCTGGATGAATGTGTTTGTATGTCTGTCATTAAAATTTGGTGGCTCATGCTGCTCAAGACAGACACATTTTGAATGTTTAAAATTTTCACAGATGTTATTTATCCGTCAGAATGGAAAATTTCCTGTGCTCTACTATATAGATTCTGCCTCATTAACATAAATAAAAAATAAAGCATAACAACAACAATCTTGCTTAATGTGTACACACAGAAATATTGTCATAGGCATCTGGCAATCAGTTGGAGGTGGTGAAACTGCTAGATGAATGAAACTGGCAGAAGTATGACATTATTTTCTGGAGAAAAAGCTAACTAACTGTTAGAGATTTTGCCTTTATGTCTTACTGCTTTTTGTTTTCAATGGGGTTATGATCACCATGGATATTCATGTAAAAGATGCCTTTACTAATTATTTGTGATAACAACATTTATTCTCTTAATTGAGAAGTGAAGATGGATTTCTCTTCAAGTCATTTGGTTAAACAAAATCATAAAGAAGAATGCTAACTTTTTAATATCAGGATCTGAGTATCATAACATCTCGCAGGCATGGACTTGAGATTATGATATGGACAGAAATCAGGCTAATGACCACATATCCTTCGCTACATTCAAGAAAATGTCATTAGAGAAGGTTGATATTACCTCTGAAATTCCTTTTTCTGTTCATTTAAGAAATACTTTGTGAATTTCTAAAATGTAGGGTATGTTATAATAAGACAATTTTGGTTTGACTTGACTATGAACTTGTAAAAAGCCAATAGGAAGATATGCAACTGATACAAGCATCTTCCACTATCTTTAGACAGTGCTTTCCAGCTTGCTGCTCCATGTTAACTCTGTTTATGTCTGTCTTCCCAATTAGCCAGAAAGCTTTCTTGAGACCAGGGACAATACCTTATTTATTACTGCATGTGAATTCATAATGACGGACACAAAGGAGGCATGCTGTATATTTTTGTTGAAAAAATAAATAAACATTTTATATTCTTTTACCTAGGGTTATAGTACATTATATCTTTGAGTTGGAAAGAATGAAAAATTAAGACCAGGATACACAAGCCATTACAAAAGTTATGATTGCAAAAATATTATGTCACATAAACAGAATATTTCAGCTATTCTAAAATAACTAAAGTGTCTAATATATCATAAATGGGTAAATGGAATTTTTGAAATTAAAAACATAGTACCATTTATACTGACCCCCCAAAAAACTTAATTATTCATCTAAAAAATGTACAAGATCTAAATGAGGAAAACTACAAACTGATGAAAGATATAGAGAAGAACTAAATACATGGAGATATTTCATGTTCATGAAAAAGAAAACTCAGTATTTTCAAGATGCCAGTTCTTTCCAATTTATCTATAGATTCAATGCAATCTTAACCAAAATTTTAGCAAATTATTTTGTGTGCATTGACAAACTAATTCTAAAGTTATGTGGAGAAGCAAAAGACTCAAACTAGCCAACAAAATATTTAAGGAGAAGAACAAAGTCAGAGAACCAACACTATCCAAGTTCATGACTTATTATAAAGCTACAATAATCAAGACAGGAGGGGCGCCTGGATGGCTCAGTAGGTAGAACATGCAACTCTTGGTCTCAGAGTCATGAGTTCAAGCCCCACTTTGGGCATAGAGCTTACAAAAAATAAACAACAGCAACAACAACAACACAGTGTGGTATTATAAGAAGAGACAAACAGATTAATGAAACAGAATAGAGAGCCCAGAAACAGACTCATGCAAATATAGTTAACTGATCTTTGACAAAGGAGCAAAGACAAACAATGGAAAAAACACAGTCTTTTCAATAAATGGTATTTGAACAACTGGACAAGTATATGTTAAAAAATGAATCTAGACACAGATTTTATACTCTTCCCAGAAATTAACTTGTAATGGATCACAGCCCTAAATATAAAACACAAAACTGTAAGACTCCTAGAAGATAGCATAGGAGAAAATCTAGGTAACCTTAACTATAGCAATGACTTTTAGATACATCAAATTATTGTCATGAAATAAATAACTGATAAGCAGGACTTCATTAAAATTAAAAATTTCCGTTCTATGAAAGACAATGCTAAGAGAATGAGAATATAAGCCATAGACTAGGAGAAAATTTGTAAAAGACATATTCCCTACAAGAATGTTGTCCAGAACAAAGAACTTTTAAAACTCAGCAATAAGAAAATGAACAGCCCAATGAAAAAATGGCCAAAGACTGGAACAGGCATGTCACCAAACAAGACATAGATGGCAAATAAACATATGAAAAGATATTTCACATTATATGCCATTAGGGAATTGTAAATTAAAACAACAATCAGATACCACTATACACATATTAGAATGGCCAAAATTGAGAACACTGACAACACCAAAACCTAGCAAGGATTGGAGAAACATGAACTTTCATTCATTGCTAATGGGAGTGCAGAATAGTACAGGAACTTTGGAAGACAGTTTGTTAATTTCTTATAAAACTATATATACTCTGAGTCTGGGTGGCTCAGTCTGTTGGGTGACTGACTCTCGGTTTTGGCTCAGGTCATGACCTCATGGTGGTGAGATTGAGCCCTGCATCAGGCTCTGCGCTGAGCTGAGGGTGAGCTTGCTTAGGATTCTCTCTCCTCTTCCCCCACCCCCCTCACCCCCCATCTTAATATCTCTCTCTCTCTCTCTCAAAAAAAATAAATTTTTAAAAAAATTATAAAACTAAATATACTCTTACTATAGGATCCAGCAATTGTGCTCCTTGGTATTTACCCAAATGACCTGAAAATTTATGTCTGCACAAAAACCTGCCCATAGATGTTATAGCAGCTTTCTTCATAACTGCCAAAACTTGGAAGAAACTAGGCTGTCCTTTAGCAGTTGAATGGATAAACAAATTGTCATACATTAGACAATAGAATATTATATAGCCCTGAAAAGAAATGAGCTATGGAGTCATGAAAAGACAAGAAAGAACCTTTAATGCATATTACTAACTGAAAAAAGACAATCTGAAAAGGCAATATACTATATGATCCCAACTACATGACATTCTGGAAAATAAATTTGGTATAAAATATTATTGGTACTTTCCTTTATATTGAAATCTAAAACCTGCCTGTTATAAAACAGCTAACCTTATTAGTGGGAATAACAGATCAGCTTCCTTGTTGTTAGCACAATAATGTTGAATAGTTTGTCATGTCTTTAATAGTAATGTGCTGAGAAATTGGAAGATGCATAGTTTGGGGGCACAGGACTCTAACTTTTGGATATCTTGTGTAGAGAAGACTTTGGACAGATTGTGGCAATGCTAAGCATCAACGCACTGATATCCAGCCCTCTAGAGTGAGGAGAATTAAAGAAAGCATATGGAATAAGTTGAGGGTTTTCATCACTGATAATCCTAGTTATATTCAGCCCTCATTTTAAATAAAAATGGTATCTTTTCATCTTTTAAAGAGTTCCAAAGTTATTTTCTAATAGTGAACTTAGCACTACAGAAAATTTGCTCATTTTGTTTTTCATGTGGCGATAACCTCTGTCATTGTTGAAGGAGGGTAAATTTGCGTTGTTCCAGCCATGGCTAGATTTTTATTATATTGCATTATCAAGAAAAGAAATGGAATAATCTTGTCTCAAGGTCATTTACAATAGGATAAGATACCATCAATTTAGAGAGTTTAGTTGCTGTCTCATTATAAGTTGAAAGAGACAAGCTGACCTCTCAAACTACTTCTCAGGATAAATTCATCAGCTTTTATGAGATAGCTATCCCCCAAACTCATTACCTAGGACTAATGTACTAGTCTTTTTCATTACTTATTAGAATATGGTAGGAAACTAGCCCCAAATATTATTTTCTCCCTTCTTTAGAATTGGTAAATGACACAGAGAAATGAAAACCCCAAATTACAGTATGTTCACAAACAAGATGGAGTGGGCATTTGATAAATATCTGTGTAATTCCTCATCTCCAGCTTGATTCATCTTTGAGCCACATAGATTGAATTCAAGACATGCAATTCATTACCGTATATCACCCTGAGACAGATAAAAATAATTATTTATTATGTTATTTTGTCTTCATTTAAAATTTAGTGAGATATTTTGTCATTAGCATGGATTATAGAATACATAGC
The DNA here is from genome assembly GCF_002007445.2 of Ailuropoda melanoleuca. Classification (NCBI taxonomy): domain Eukaryota; kingdom Metazoa; phylum Chordata; class Mammalia; order Carnivora; family Ursidae; genus Ailuropoda; species Ailuropoda melanoleuca. The sequence goes on along the minus strand of NC_048220.1, from coordinate 77,159,594 downwards.
ATGAATACTTGACAAATTTTTTAGTGTTATCTAGAATTTGTTAATTGAAATTGGCACTTTCAACTTAATGTTAGTTTGTATATTTATTGGAAGCATTAATAATTAACCTTGAATANGACAGAGATAGAGACAGCCAGCGAGAGAGGGAACACAAGCAGGGGGAGTGGGAGAGGAAGAAGCAGGCTCATAGCAGAAGAGCCTGATGTGGGGCTCGATCCCAGAACGCCGGGATCACGCCCTGAGCCGAAGGCAGATGCTTAACCGCTGTGCCACCCAGGCGCCCCGAAATTGGCACTTTCAACTTAATGTTTGTATATTTATTGGAAGCATTAATAATTAACCTTGAATACTTAAATAAAAAGAGAGTACATTGGATTACACATATATACATATACATATTATCTGTATTACATATGAATTTATATATATGACCCTTTGTTTTTATTTAATACATCTTAAATGATGTGTTTATATTTAATAACCAGAGTTGATTTCTGTAACATGTGCTGTATTGAAAGGAAAATATTAATTAATGTGTTGAATTATCACATTTTACAGCCAAAGGGACCATAAGAATTATGTAGTGAAGTCCCCAACCTCTACTTTCACAGATGATATCAAGAGAAATTATAAAACTTGCCTAATCAGGCTCCTGGGTGGCACAGTGGTTAAGCATCTGACTCTTGGTTTCCACTCAGGTCATGGTATCAGGGTTGTGAGATGGAGCCCCACATGGGGCTCAACACTCAGCATGAAGTCTGCTTGAGATTCTCCCTCTCCCTCTGCCCCTCCTGCTCATGTTTTCNCCCATAAGAATTATGTAGTGAAGTCCCCAACCTCTACTTTCACAGATGATATCAAGAGAAATTATAAAACTTGCCTAATCAGGCTCCTGGGTGGCACAGTGGTTAAGCATCTGACTCTTGGTTTCCACTCAGGTCATGGTATCAGGGTTGTGAGATGGAGCCCCACATGGGGCTCAACACTCAGCATGAAGTCTGCTTGAGATTCTCCCTCTCCCTCTGCCCCTCCTGCTCATGTTTTCTCTCTCTCTCTCTCTCTAAAATAAATAAATAAATCTGAAAAGAAAAAAAGGCAACATAAAGATTAATATTCCAGACTCTGGTGCCAGAATGCTGGAGTACTAATCTTTTCTTTACCATTTACAGAATCAGAAAACTGGAACCAAATAACTGGACTTTCTATGCCATATTTCTTCAACTGAAAAATGGGAATGAGCATAGAACCAACCTCCTTGGTTTTATGTGCAAGGATTAAACCTGACAAAGCTATACATATAGTGTGTTGGGCAGTACTGATAAACACTAAATAAACACTCAGAAATATTTATTCTCTTATAAATTGAAGTCTAGTTCTATTTTTATGAGCAGTTTGGAGAGAGTATTTTATTTTATTAATATGAATTTTAATTATGTTTATAATCTCCATTTGGAAGGGAGAAAAAAATTGAATGATAGAATTTATATTCAACAAATAGTTTACGTCTGAGGAATCCCTAGGGAATTTATAAGGACCAGAATTAATTCTGACCTGAAACAATTAACTCATTTACTAGAGGGTATATCTCCTCTTAAGTGAATGAGATCTTTTGATCTCTATGAGCGCTGTACGTAGAATTGAAGACATGAAAATCTATTACAGATTCTATTATTAACCTCAATTTATATGTCTGAATCCTAGTGAAATTACTTTCACACTCTAGATTTTCTGGAAACTTCATTTCATGAAACAGAGACATGATTCTCATTCTTCATTTTGAAGGGGAATTAGACTTAAAATGCAGGCTTCTTAGTGGTATATTTGCATGTCCACCATGTAATGACAGCCTGGGCAAAGAAAAAGTTCTTTCTTTGATGTATATAGGACCTTCATGATATTTGATTTATTCCCTTTATTCAAGGAAGAAAAAAGTGTTAAAAGGCACACCAGTCCCAATTATACACACTGAAATTATGTATGGAAATAATGTCTATGATTAGTTTTATAGCTTTTCATTTAGGTGCAAAACTGGGTGAAGAATATCTCAAGAGTACAAATCAAGATGGAAAAATGCTTCATTTTTCTGAGGAAATGCCCATTGGAAAATGGGCATTTTCTAGGGCATTTTCTATATATAAAAATTTTCTAATATAAAAATACTAGAATTTTCTAATATAAAAATTTTCTATTTTCTAATATAAAAATCTCACATATTTATGTATCTATTCTTATCATTTTTGTATATAGTACAGTACTGTACAGCATATAATCACTATGCTGTGCATTAGATCTCCAAAACTTATTCATCATCTAGCTGTAAGGTTGTACCTATTGATCAACATCTCCCCAATTTCCACCACTCAGCCACCATTCTACACTGTCCAAGGTCAGCTTTTTTAGATTCCACATAAAGTGATATTATAAAGTATTTTTCTTCCTTTGTCTGACTTATTTCACTTAGCACAATACCTTCACGGCCATCCATGTTGTCGCAAATTGCAGGATTCCTTTCTTTCTTGTGGCAGAATTAATATTCCTGTGCGTGTGTGGGTGTGTGTGTGGGTGTGTGTGTAGATAGATATCGATGATATAGATATATCTCTTATTTCTTCTTTATCCATTTATTTGTTGATGGACACTTAGGTTGTTTCCATAGCTTAGCTATTATAAACAATGATGCAATAAACATGGGGGTACAGATATCTTTTTGATACTCTGATTCCATTTCCTTTGGCTATATACTCAGAAGTGGGATGATATGGTATGATATGGTGTGAATGATATGACAGTTCTACTTTTAGTTTTTTGAGGAATCTCCATACTCTTTTTAATAGTGGTTGAACTAATTTACATTCCCACCAACAGTGCACAGTGTTCCCTTTTCTCCACATCCTCACCAACACTTGTTATTGCTTGTACTGTTGATGATAACCATTCTAACAAGTGTGAGTTGATACCTTACTGTGGTTTTGATTTGCATTTCCCTGATGATAAGCAATGTTGAGAATTTTCCATGTACCTGTTGGCCATTTGTATGTCTACTTTGGAAAATGTCTATTCAGGTTCTCTCCCCATTTTGTAATTGGGTTGTTTGTTTTGTTGTTGTTGCTGCTATTGAATTGTATGAGTTCTTTACATATTTTGGATATCAACCTCTCATAATATATATAGTTTGCAAATATTTTCTTCCATTCCTTAGTTTGCCGTTTCATTTTTTTTTTATTGTTTCCTTTGCTGGGCAGAGCTTTTTAGCTTGATGTAGTCCCACTTATTTATTTTGTTCTTGCTGCTTTTGACGTCATATTCAAGGAGCATCATCAAGGTCAGTATCAAGGAGGGTTTTCCCTGTTTTCTTCTAAAGGTTTTACAATATCAGCTCTTATGTTTAAGTCTTTGATCTACTCCCCATTAATGTTTGTGAATGGTGTAAGATGAGGTCAAAGTTCATTTTTCTGTAGGTGGTTATCCACTTTTCTCAGCATCATTTATTGAAGACCATCCTTTCCTATTGAGTATTCTTGGCTCTCTTGTCAAATATTAGTTGATTATATATGCAAGTAGGGTTTATTGCTGGGTTTTCTATTCTGTTCCATTAGTCTGTCTATTTTTATGGCAGTATCCTGTTATTTTAATTACTATAGCTTTGTAGTATAAATTAAGATCAAGGAATGTGAAGCTTCTGATTTTCTGCTTTCTCAGAATTGCTTTGGCTATTCAGACTCTTTTGTTGTCCCATACAAATTTTAGTATTATTTCTTCTATTTCATGTCATTGGAATTTTGATAAGGATTGCACTGCATCTCTAGATGGCTTTAGTTAGTATGGCACTTTAATATTTCATCTTTAAATCTATAAAAGAATGATGTCTACAAAGTACTTATGAATACCATATCATTGAACCTATAGGAGATATTTTTATTCACTAATCTGTCTAATCTGGGGGACATTCCAGGAGAAAGTACACAGTGGGTGTGAAATCAAGTGTTAAAGAAATGAGACTGTGCTACTCTCACAGTTTAGTCCTAGTTAAAATGAAAATACGAATGCTTTATGCCACATTTTCCCTTCACAACTCCAGCTGCTTTGCCATTTGAAACTGCTAGATGTATGAAGTAAAAATGTTTATAATGAAATACCAAAGAAATACATCTGCTGGAAATACAACTGTACTGATTATCCATAGTTTTTATGTGACTTGACACCTTCAGAAATTCACTGAGTGATGAGTATTGATGAACTGTCCTTTATATGTTAGATAAGGATTTAAAATTTAAATTTCGATATAGTTAAAAAAACGAAAACAAAAACAACCCACCAACATACAGATAGATCTCTAGCTAGGTAATATCCCAATTCTTAGATTTTCTTCACAGAGATAGAGGCTGTGTCTGTAACAAGGACATTAGCATTTCATCATATTTGCCAGTAAAACTGAAATATCCTGTGATTTATCTGCCCTTCCAAATATAACAAAATTTGCACTTCTGAGATTATTTGAAATTTCACATTTGCCCATTTTTCTATTTATCACTTTTAAATGTATTGATTTTTGACCGGAATTTATATATGACTAAACATATCAATGTATACTTGGAGTTGTTTAATTCCTACAGGGAAGCAAAACAGCACTGTCAGCATTTGAATGAGTAAATTTTCTGTAATCTTCACAAAATATTATATATAAATATATATAAAGATAGACAGAGAGACCAAGACAGAAGGGTGAAGGAGAGAGAGAGAGAGAAGGAGAGTGAATCAGCAAAATTCTGAGATACCCATGTCTTCTACAAAATAGAGAACAAAGCTCATAGACTTGTAAGGGTCATTTAAATTATTTTCAGATGAAATAGTCTGGTCAGTACCTACTCTTTTTTTGACTGAGTGGAGAAATGTAAAAAAGTCCAAAACCTCTTCACCATTGTGTGGAGATTCCATTGACTTGATTTAGGGATAGTTTAAGATATATTCATTGGATTCAGTCTCTTATAATACACCTTTCTGTTGTTACATTAGGAATTTGTCCTACTGCCTAACAAGTAAGCACCCTGCTCATTATTTAATTATTTACCTTACAATGGTTATTTATCAAAATCATAATGTTCAATGTATGTGAAAAATTGTATCTATTGACTTTGGGATGGGCGTTTGATATATGCATTTGTAATCATCATACTAGAGTTCTTAATACCACAGGCACCACAGTCAAAGATGACTTTAGTATTGAGAAAGGCATTTTTGCAAGTAGTAAATGAGAAAATGAAATCTAGTTCAAACTGAAAACTGAACTGCATTTTCAAATGTTTTAATATAAAGAAGTAAGTTTATTGCTTTTTTAAAGTATCTGGTCATTTTGCTTAATGAAAAATCCCTTTTTTAAAAATAATATACTAGATTTCAATTACCTTGGCTTAAATGGAATAAGTACATAATGTCAGTATAATGTATTTTGTTTTTTCCTTTACATTTGAAAGATCTCCTCAGAAATCATAAAACTATACCAGGATAGATTTCTGCTGTTCTTCTCATTCTCAGAAAGTGTAGGAGGTTGAAAGTAAATTGAACAGGAAACATTGTGAACATTGTGGTTTTCAGAGTGTATTTATGCCCTCTGAATCTAAATTTGAAAAAGAGACACTTAAGTTTGTATAACTCTTGATTCACATTTTGTTTAAAATTTTAAATGCAAATATAGAGCTTTCTTTATTGGGACAATATGATAACTGGTCATTTCTGGTTATTTTTAATTTAATTACACTAATCCCACTAGTATGATGCTGAGGGCCTGGTTTATTTCATAATAAATATGTGTGTTCCTTACTCCTTCAAATATATAGACTCATTAGTTTGTTAAAAAGATTTTATATAAATTTCCTTCTTAGTAAAATTCAGACACAGATTAAATTCTTTGACATCTTGTAGGCAACTGTTAAAACTATAGGTAATTGCAGCAAACTTTCTGAAGCTTTGACTATAAGAATAGAATATTTTAATAGTTTAACTGCATATGTTAAACTACAAGACATCTTAATGCCATCTCAAGAGCCAGGGATAATCCATCACAATATTGAGTCAACTTCACTGTCAAAATCTTCTGCAACTGAGTATATTTCTATGTTTATTAAGGACCTGAATTGTATTTGATAATACTATCAGCGAAGCGGTCATTACTAACAAATTCAGACTAATTCAATAATCTTCATCAACTGAGGACGTACGAGTATTATGAGACAACTAAGTTTAATCAAAGGGTAAGACACTGTCCCCCTTACCCCCTTGGTGCAGCCTTTGTTTTTGTTTTGCGATGAAGGGTATTCTGGCATTTTACTTGTTAGTACTGGAATCCTTATACCATTTCGCTCAGGCATATGGTCTGATATCTTGGAATTCTTAAAATGGACGTGAAACAGGAAGTCAGTGATATTTTCTCAAACTGAAGAGGCAAAGAGTTTGTCAGGGACATTTGTTACAGTATGAACCAATCTTATGGTCAAACGAAGGAAAGTCTTTTTTTTTTTTAAGATTTTATTTATTTATTCGACAGAGATAGAGACAGCCAGCGAGAGAGGGAACACAAGGGGGGAGTGGGAGAGGAAGAAGCAGGCTCATAGCGGAGGAGCCTGATGTGGGGCTCGATCCCATAGCGCCGGGATCACGCCCTGAGCTGAAGGCAGACGCTTAACCGCTGTGCCATCCAGGCTCCCCGAAGGAAAGTATTTCTGAGTAAATTATATGAGATACAATAGAAGAATCTAAATTTCATAAATGTACAATAATATGTAAGACTGTGGGGCTATATGTAAGTCTTTCTAAATTCTTCAATTTTTGTATTTGTAAGTCAACAATTCAAATTTCTTTTTTGTGCAATTAATATAGGACTTTATATTTATAAGCCTTTTTTTCCCCCAACGTTGAACCACTGTCTTGAAATTATCTTGAATTCCAAATGAAAGAGGCCTAAATGGAAGGATTATTTTATATTTTCCATTATGAAGGTTAACAATGGAGAGTATACCACATGTCAACTTGTTTTAATTGTATGAAGAATTTTCTTTAGAAATGTTCTCAGTATCTAGTCTCAAGCCTTATAGTTATGCTTGTTTTCTTTTCATTACATTTTTATTGTGTTCTCTAATTTTATTCTTCTAGAACATTTATAGTTTTCTCACACTAAATATATTGCCTTAGCTCTCCACAGCTGCAATGGGAGAATATACGAGTGTTAATAATGAATTGCCAGTGGCTAATCTTAAGTCTTTCTTAGTTCACAACAAGCATTGGATACCTGCCGGGAGGTGCCAGTGGAAACGTGCTGTGATAAGAGCTCTGCTCATAGTCCTTTCGGTTATATACTAATTCCACCGTGTTGTGCGATTAAGGAAAGAAAAGACAGGTTCATGACTCAGAATATTTAGGTAAGGCTTTTTTCCTCCTCTGCTTAAAAACAACTAACAAAGTCCATAAACATGACTCACTTGGAAACTATCACTCTACAATTCAGATTTTAGTAATATGCATTCCTGTAGCTAGGAGGGAGACAGAACTTTGATGTCCCTTAGCACATATAAATCATTTGTGCACTTCTACAAATATTTACTGGCACGTATTAATAAAAATTAAAAAAAATAAATCACTGAATTGGTGAGCAAGGTGCAGTTACAACAGTAAGAAAAGATAAACAGCAAACCAGTGGCATGGCTGAGCAGCTAGACTGGGAAGTAATATAAAAAGAAAGAGGGCATGGTATGATATCAACTAATCCCAGAGCCATCCTACTCCAGGCAAACAGGAAGCTATACGAACTCTGGTCCTGGGTGAGCACCCGTGCCTAAATTCTGATCTTTATGAAGAAAACTGGAAAGTCTACTTTGCTGTTCATTTAATGTATGTTTAATACATGAATACAAATAGGTACCTATTCCTGGAACTCCTCCAAATTGACCAAAATCCTTTTTGATCACCAAATACGTGAGAAATTGGGATGTATTTTTGAACTGTTCATCCACATTTACCATGGTAGGAAGAGCTAAGAAAAATACCGAGGCAAGCAAGGCATCTCAGGAAAACAAGCCCATTCTAGCTCTAATATATTACAAGTATTAGATATGCCACTGACCTCTCATTAAAAGGCCAAAAACTAGCATACATGAACTAATGGCTCAATAATTGAGTGTCAGTAAGGACAGGATTTACAGAGCAGGCTCTGTAAGATTAAAACAAAAAGAAGAATAAATAATATTTCCCACTGTATAGTCTATAGGTGAGGATTTCACATTCAGCGTAATTCAGAAAAGTCAATTTTTAGATTTCTGTGGGGAACCAGAAAGGCTTTGAAAATTGATGCCTAATAGTTCAAGGCTGACCATCACAGAGAAAAAAAGTTTTTCCACAAAACTTACATTGGTAGCAAACATACAGTGTGTGTACAGAGAGGTAAAGCACACACAGTTGATTAAATTATAATTTTTCTTAATGTGGTTATTGTTTAAGGAATTTAGAAAGGACAGATGATACAGGTGGAAAGAACAGGTCTAAAAAGAAATATTGTTGCCTGAATATATTAGTTTTGTCTTAAGCTCATAGAGTCTTCTTAAGCTCACTTCCTCCTCCTATCTCCTTCTCCCTCAGTTTCTCTGCCCCTCTTTTCCTTGTTTTTGATTAGGTCTACATCTCCATTCAGTTATTTGATCCTGGAATGCCTTAATTAAATTTTGAGCTGGGTCCTATACTGAAGCATCAAGTTGCTCGGTTGCTCTATAAATGATTAAAAGATGACTTGTCCAGAGCAACATGGTTGAGAAGATTGAATCTGAAGAGAATAGCAAATGCTGTGCTTCTCGTGTCACTTTCTATCACTGAAGTATGTGCAGTAGATGCTTCATTACTAACATTCTCTTCTCTTTATCACTGACGAAGTTGAGCAGCATTAGCCAAGCATGACATATTAGCTCTTTTTAAACAAACACATCAATCTTGTGTTTTCATGTTCTCAGTTCATTATTGGAGTGATGGAGGGAAATTGTGGCTACTTTGTGGGGTTAGGATTCAAATGAGATCTAAAATCTGGGTGAATGACATTTTGTTGCTGCAATTATTTTTGGAGAATAAACAATTACAGAATATGGAGAGTTAGAGTTCCTAGTTAAAAAATAAAAGTAGTTATGCCTCCACATGTGGTATTAAATGAAATTTTATCAGTTACAACTCTGGATATTGAATTGTTTTTATTGTCATCCTATTTCTTTCCAAAATTGTGGTTTTATTTCTTAATTTTTAAAAAAGAGTTTATTCATATAAAACTATTGAAAAAATATTCTAGGTATATAGAGAATTCAGGAAGATGGAAGAGAATAAAAGTTATTCATTGTTTTATAATTTAGAGATAATTGTTTTAATTTGCACATACTCCCTTCAGCATCTTCCTTTTTTATAGTAGATGTCATACTGTATATGTAAATTAGCACTTTCTTATCTTTGGTTTTTGTTTGAGATGTATATGTATTTTTACTGCTATTGAAAACTCAGAAAACTGAATTTATATACCTGCATGGTATTTCAAAATGTATCTGCAAATAGCTCACATTATTCTATATTTTGAGCATTCAGTTAATCCCAATTTTAGCTATTATGAGAATAATAATTATCACATATATATATTTCTGGTTACTTCATTGAAGATTTTTATTATTATTATTTATTTGAGAGAGAGAGTGGGAGCACAAGCAGAGGAAAGGAGCAGAGAAAGAGGGAGAAGTAGTCTCTCCACTGACCAGGGAGCACGATATGGAGCTCAATCCCAGGACCTGAGCCGAAGGCAGATGCTTAACTGACTGAGCCACCGAGGCACCCCTTGGTTACTTCTTTAAATTAAAAGCATTTTCTTATCTCTTCATACATTATGTTAAATTTTTACACACACACAACACAACTCTCCTAGAAGCAATGTTCATTATATGCTGCATATACCTGAATTTAAAACTCTCACTAAAAAATAAAACAGAAAAGAAAGAAAAGGAAAAAAAAAAGACTTCTGCCAACTTGACTGAGCACAATGTCACATCTGAATACCTACATTTTAATTTGTTAATTAAACTTTTACTAACCCTCCTTCCAATTAGATTTACTTCTCGCTTTTGTTTTTAGAACCTACAATGTTTTAATTAAATTTTGGGATGAATCCTATTATTGACAAATCAAAGGTGCTGCATACACCATTGCCATGTCAGGTAGATATATATATGATCACTAGATGTAGGACATTGGAAAACACTAAAAGATATGTGATACGAATATATAAAAGGGAAAACCAAGTTTTAAACTTTATTCTCATGGTCATCACACAGATAACACAAGAGTTTCATGTATGGCAAAACAGAGGTTGGGCAAAATCTTTTAAAGAGATGCATTCCATAAAATTGGCATTTCCAGATTTTCAAGTAGTTCCTTTTCTATAAACTGACTAAGTCCTCTGAAGATATCTTCAAAATAGAATTATTGTTAGAAAAATTCACTATGTAATTTTATATGAACTTCCTAAAGGAATGCAAATTCTGATGATATCTGTTAAGTTGGTGTGACCATAACATAAACTTGAAATGAAGCGTATATCCAGGAAGTCATGAAAGAGGAATATGAAAGCCAAGATGAAATAATTAAAACAAAGCTTAATCAAATAAAGTTTGCAATTACAGCTCAGGGCACTGTAAGTATACTTAAATGAGATTAGTGAAGCACTGCCAGGGCTTTAGAGAGATACAGAGTCTGGGAGAGTTTCCAGAAGATGGGCAATAAACCAAATCAAACAACCAGAAAACAAAGTGACTGGTGAGCTTCAAGTCAATATATGGGAAGAGTTTAGAAGATATTGTTAAAAGGATGCGTTAGGATAACATGAAAAATTAATCAGTGATAACTAGGATCCATGTGAATGGGCAAAGAACAAGCCATTTTAGAATAATTGCATCAATATCTTATACAATTTATATATTATTAGATTAGAAATGTGGTTAAAAATAATGTCTCAACATTAGGAGTTCGAAACAACTTATAAAATGTTTATGGACAATATGGAGAAATACAAATACATTATATAAAAATTAAATTATTGTGTATTGCATTACTACTGCATGTAGGGATTTTTTTTTTTTAAGATTTTATTTACCTATTTGAGAGAGAGAGAGAGAGAGAGCACAAGCCAGGGGGTAGAGTGGCATAGGGGAAGAGGGTGAGGGAGCCTGACAGAGGGCTCGATCCCAGTACCCTGGGATCAAGACCTGAGGCAAAGACAGACTCGTAACTGACTGAGCCACACAAGTACCCATGTAAGGTACTTTAAAGCAGTAGAGAAAATATGTTAGGAATATATAAAGTAAAAACTATGTTTTAAACTTTATTCTGAGAAATATGCAAAAACAAGATAATAAGTATCAATTTGAAGGAAAATTTATAATGAAGAGCCCTATGAAAGATGTCATAGTTAACATTTTGTCAATGATTTATACTGCAACATATTAGGCAGATAAATAATGGTTGATTCAAGTATTGAAACACTTTGAGAGTATGGTCATAAATTATGCTGATCATGTGCAAGTGGGAAGGATATTCATTTATTGGTAGAAAAATTATGAACTAAAAGACAGTCATTGGCTAAAAAGATGGTTTGCACTAAAATAATGATGTTTAAAATATAATTATGCTAATTATATTAAACAATAAATGTCCATTGCTGTCTGGTTGGCCTAGACTGGTCTTACTTGGCTTAATTCATTAAACTTTGAAATTTTTTTCAAAACTTGCCTTCAGCTAATATTCTAGTAGCTAAGCTCCCAAACACAGTAACAGATTTCTCCATATTTTCTTGAGCGTCGTGAGCATCTTGAGTAAAACTTTTTTCATTTGATTTATAAATTAATTGTAAAGAAATTGACACCTTCATAGTATTAATCGCAAAACATGTCATATTTTTTCCATTTATGAAAGTCAATTTTGGCATAAGTACAATTTTATAGTGATTTTGATATATTTTTATATTTCTTTTAAAGTTTCTTGCTAGGCAAGTTATATGTTTCATTAATATTATGAATGAGAGTTTTCCTCCGTTGTATTTCATAATTGATTTTTATTACAATACAGGAAGATATATTGGGATTTGCCTCTTATCCAGTTGGCTAATTTTCTAATTAGTCCAAATACACTTTGATTGTCTTAGATTTTTAAAGGTATAATTCTATATACACGATGAAGCTCAGCAATGTCCAATGGTTTAGGTATGATAGCAATTATGACAATTATTTTATTGCCTTAGTCACAATTAACTATTATTTATTAAGAATTATTAAGTGTCTGACACTATTCTAAGGATTGGTGATACATCAGTGAATAGACAAAAATCCCTTCCCTCATAGATCTTATTTCTTAGCAAAAATGGAAAGTCCAATTCACATTCTGAATGGGAATAAAAAGCATTGGAAAGTTTTGAGTAGGGCCTTTTTAAGGCCCACTTTAACACTCTGGCATTGTATGGAGAATAGACTGTAGTGGACAAGATTTGAAACAAACCAGATAGGAGATTGTTGCAATGGTCTGGGTGACAGATGATGATGCCTTGAACCATGAAAAAATATTCCATTTTTCACCATTAAACCACAATGGGAAATTGCTGTAGATTTTAAATTTATTTAAAGGAAGAGCTGATGGGATTTACTGGTAAAGTGGATATGGGGTGTCAAAAACTTAATAAAGAGATTTAATATAAACTTCAGTCTGATATTATAAATACAAGATGACCATTATTAGTTGCATTTAAAGAAATATCTAGTGTTAGTATAATGATAATACTGGGCTACCCTTCATTCTTACCCGAAATATTGCATTCATTTTTGGGTGTCAAAATTTAAATGGATTATACACTAATTGAAATCTTCTCAGAGGAGTGTCTTCCTGATGGTCAAAGGCACTGGAATCATATAATATGAAGTATAATTTGAGGAGCAGTTGATGTTTAACCTAATGACCAGAAGGTGAGAAATAATAGCTTTTTCAAATACATTGTGTCACGTGGAAGAAAATTAAACCTTTTTCAGAATGCACTCCATGAGGCAGAAATAGTATCTGATGAGTGGAAGTTAGAGGGACACAGGTTTTACTCATTATGTATCTGACTTGCTAATTTTATGCCTGGCCTAAAATGTAACTCTCTGTCATGGAACATGGAATTCTCTTTATTAAGGTGTTCAATCCCAGTTTACATGACAGCGTGAGAGAGATATGGAAGGATTTCAGCGTGAATTGAGTGACCTTTCCAATTTGAAGGTATTGGTTATTGCACAAAGTTGATTATTCCATTTGATATATGGAATACTTACTGCAGGCTATGAGGACATAAATATTTAAGGATGTTTTGAAAATTAGTTATCTTGACAAATTCAAGATAAGGTAATCATTCTAAATGACTTTTTCTTCAAAAAACAAAATTAGCAGTGAAATTGCCTCAAGTGATATTTGTTATGCTTTGCTACACATATTTGTGCTGTTTCTTCCCCTCTCCCAGTATATGGAATCTTATCTAAAGTAAACTTCTTTGTAAGGTTTTTATGTAAAAAATACTGTGCCTACAAATAAGGACAGTAATAATTCCTAGTATGTTTAACTTACTTTACTCGACGTGGGAAAAAATAAAAAGCCTAGACATATTTTTTCTCTTCTTTTACTTTTTTTATTGGTTGGAGTCAACTACAATATTCATTAGATTCATTAGATATAGTAATATCTAAGGCAAAAAATTTTGTAAATCAAATTCTAAATTTTTTTAAACTCTAAAATAGCCTAATTTTGAAGTTAAAAGTTTTTATCACACTTGCATAAATATTTGATATTTAGCCTTATCAAATTAATATACTATTATTTGAATGTTAAGGTGATAATTTGATATTTCTGGGTGACAATTATATTTTGGAAATGATATACCTTTATTTCTGAAAAGAAGTAGAAGAAAGGCTATATCCATATAGGAAATCCATAGTTTTAGTGGGTTTATCGTGAATCATCTAAATAATTCTAACTTGCCAACACATTCATTCTCTGACTCTGAAAACCTGTAGTTTGACTGAATCCAAAGATGCATACACAGCTCTAGTGATGGTCAAGTGAAACGTCTGACTGAAGCACTCCTGATCTCCAGTATCTACTTCTTTGCTTTGCTTAGTGCCCCTGTCTGAAACATTACAAGGTTTCAGACTAGAAGCATTTCTCTCTTAAGCCCTACTTTTTCATTAATATGCCCTCCTTTGGCATAAAATTAGGGCATATCAGCTATTTACATTTGAAGAAGTGGTATCTAGCAGAGAACAGCTCTATTGGATGACTTCAATACGCTGAAGGAACTCTGCCACAGCAGATTTATCTTCAATTATGTTTATCAGCCAAGAGGTGCTAGGATAAATTTTTCTATCAATGAGTGTAATGATGGCTCCTCTGCAGGAAATCCTCAGGATAGTCATCACCAACCTGGATTTGCTTTTAGTCACGATGGACCAGTAAAGAGAACTATCACACACATTATTGTGTGAAGACCAAAACAAACAAAAAGCAAGCATGTCTGAATTTCTTGAATCTGAAGATGGAGAAGTGCAACAGCAGCAAATGTACAGTAGTGGACACAATTGTCTGTATTTCCATAGTGATAGTCTCCGTTCACAAGAAATGGAAGTAGACGGTGAAGATGAAAAAGATCCTGAATGGCTAAGAGACAAAAATATTACTCAATATGCTGAAGGAGAAGGAAGGCATAACTATGGAAGCGTGGGACTACTGGGAGGAACAGGACCCGTGTTTTGTAGAGAACTAGATTTCACAAGGCTTGGGTGAGAGAGAGATGAATGAACAGAGAATCTGGGGAAACAGTGAAGTAAGTGGAAATTCTCCTATCTCTGTGGTGTGTTGATTTATTGTGAGGGTGAAGATTATTGGTAATGGGATCCAATCTAATCGCCATTTGTCCTGGAAAGCAGAGAGAACCATCAAGTGGTAAACAGGCTCTCAGAGAAGAGTGAATGAATCTTTAGGGCTACTATGTAGAAAGAGCAAGGTCATAGCAATGTTTACAGGTGGTAAGTCATACCTTATGATAATGTGTGCTTGTTTCTGAGAAAGGTTCATCCCCACCTTTGCATGTACTTGTTTTTTAGGTCAATTAATGCAAAATTAGCCAAATCTCTTCTTGCACTGGAATTTGGGAAGCCTCCTTCCCTTTTTCATAGGTGAAGCCTGAGGCACTCAAGTTTAAAAGGCATGGACAGGGAACAGATTGGGTCTGGGAGGAGGACTGTAAGGAAGGAGCTCTTTGTGTTTTGTCGAGTAGCAACACTGGCCTAGCAGACAAATTAAAATGTTTCAGTAAAAGGAGAAGGCACTGAAAAGAGAAAGATGGAATTTATAAGTGCCATGTCCTAATTTCTAAGTGTCCTTATAAATTTAAAAAATATTTTAGTGTGATAAAGTTACAAAACTCTGTTGTTGCTACCTTTTATATATTTTTCTTTAGAAATCTGTGGTACCCTTAAACCCACAAAGGAGGATCAATCCATAGAAGACTAGGGAATGGACATTAATCTCCCCTTATTTTCTGATATTTTTGTGGGGGATTATTTCATTGTCTCCCTTGCACTTTGTTTTTAACTGGCATTTTTATTGACATGATTGTAAATTATATTAGTTTTAAGGAATAATGCAAAGAGATCCTGTGAACCCTGTACTCAGTTTATCCCAATGATAACTAATATTGCAAAATTATAGTACAATATCAAAGACAAGGTATTACCATCAATACAATCCATCCATTCATCCATATCTCTCTAACTTTACTTGAACTTACTTGTATATTTAAATTATATACAATTTTATCTTATATGTAGATTTGTGCACCCACTGTCACAGTTAAGAAACTGAAGTTTTATCACGAGGCTTCTTCCTGTTGCCCTTTTACAACTATGTTCATCTCCTTCCATCCCTCAACCTGTCTCTGCTCTGACCACTAACAACTATTAATATGTTCTCCACTTCAAATATTTTGTCATTTCAAAATGATATGTAAAAGGAATCATATAGTACAACATTTTCAGATTGTCTTTTTTCACTTAAAATAATCTCTAGAGATTCTTTGAAGTCATTGTATATACCAATATGTCTTCTCTTTATTGCTGAGTAGTGTACTATATTATGGATGTACCAGAGATGGTTTAACCGTATACCTATTGAAAGATACCTGAGCTGTTTACAGTTTGGGGCTATTACAAATAAAGCTGCTATGAGTATTCTGGTTTTTAAGTTTTTGTGTGGACATAGAATTTAATTTCTCAAAGATAAATGCTAAAGAGAGTAAAATTGCTGGTCATCTGATAATTGCATGTTTAATTTTTTGGGAAACTGCTAAACTGCTTTCCAGACTGCTATACCATTTTGCATTCTTATCAACAATGTAGAACAATCCAGTTTCTTTGCATCCTCAATGATGTTTGGTTTTGTCAGTATCTCTTATTATATCCATTCTGATCCATGTGTAGTGATAGCTCACTGTAGTTTTAATTTGCATTCCCCTGATGGCTCATAAAGCTAAACATCTTTCCATGTGCTTATTTGCCTTCAGTGTACCTTCTTCAGTGAAATATGTGTTCATATCTTTTGCCCTTCTTATTGAATTTTATTTTTGCTATTGGGTTTTTAGAGTTCTTCACATATTCCAAATACCAGCTTTTTGTTAGATACATAGTTAAAATTTTTTCTTCCAATCTGTAGCTTGTCTTTTATGTTCTCATGACCTTTTGCAGGGCAAAAGACTTTAATTTTGATAGATTCAGTTTGTCAATTTTTCCTTTTATGGATCATACTTTTTGTGTCAAGCCTAAAAATACTTTGCTGAAAAATCCTGAAGACTTTCCTTCTTTTCTCTAAAAGTTTTATAGTTTTAGGGGCGCCTGGGTGGCTTAGTTGTTAAGCATCTGCATTTGGCTCGGGTCATGATCCCAGGGTCCTGGGATTGAGCCCCGCATCGGGCTCCCTGCTCAGTGGGAAGCCTGCTTCTTCCTTTCCCACTCCCCCTGCTTGTGTTCCCTCTCTCGCTGGCTGTTTCTCTCTCTGTCAAATAAATAAATAAAATCTAAAAATCTTTATAGTTTTAAGTTTTACATTAAGTTCATGATCCATTTTTAGTTATTGTAAAATAAGCTGTGAGGTTTAAGTTGAGGTCCATTTTTTGCCTCTGGTTGCTCAGTTGTTCTTAGCACCACTTGTTGAAAGGCAGTCTTTCACTGAATTGCTTTTCTACCTTCCTACAAAGTCAGTTGAGCATATTTGTGCGGTCCTATTACTGGGTTTTCTATTCCATTATGTGGATCTATGTGTTTATTTCTCTGCCAGAAGCACAATCTCTTGATTACTGTAGCTATATATAGTAGACTTTAGATATCAAGTAAAGTGATTCCTCCATTTATTCTTATTTCAAGATAATGAGACCTATTCTAGAGCTTATAGCTTTCCATGTAAATTTTAGAATTGTCTCTGTCTGCAAAAATCTCTGTTGGGACTTTTGTAGAGATTGCATTAAACCCATAAGTCCATTTGGGGAGAATTTTTATTATGTTGAGTCTCCCAATCCATGAACTTTGTATATTTCTCCATTTATTTAGGTTTTCTTTGATTTGTTCCATCTGAATTTTGTAATTTTAATATACATGTCCTGTACCTATTTTGTCAAAGGTATATCTAAGTTTTTCACTATGTTTGGAGTAATTATAAGTAGTATTTGTGCTTTTTGTTGCTGTTTTTCTCATGCTCATTGTTAGTATATAGAAATACTTAATTTTGTATCCTGTGATCTTACTAGTTCTAATTCTAGGACTATTATGGTAGATTCCTTGTGATTTTCTACAATCATGCCATCTGTAACTATAGAGATAGATTTATTTCTTCCTGTCCAATCTGTAGATCTTTCATGTCTTTTTCTTGCCTTACTTCAGGAGCTGCATCTTAGTATTACATTGAGTGGAAATGCTGAGAGTCAACATTTTGCCTTTTTTCCCATATTTTATAGGGACAGCATTCTGACTTTCACCATTAAGTATAATTTCGTTTTAATGTCTTTACCAACGTGAGTATTTAGCATTAATATTAGATTGGTAAGAGTATTGCACAGTCCTTTCTGCCCTTGGATAAGGATTCAATTCTCTGATTTCATCTTTTGAGATCTCAGTCTTTGGTAGTGAGTGGAGCATCCCTCTGCCTGTCCTGACCACCAAGCCACTATGCCTGCTCTGGGAATGTTATTGCCTTTAGTTTTCCATTTAAGGTCTCTGGAAGTATCCAGGAATTGGAAGGAAACTTTTCAAAACTACAAAAAGGTGCAGTGCTGTTTTTACACAGCTTTTGTAATAAATATTTCTCTTTAGCAGGAACCTATCAAATGTTTGCTTGTAGCACATTTTTTTATTCTGGGGATGAGAGATAAAGTCCTCACCTATCTCTAACCACTGTGGGATAACTAAATTTGTCAAAAAAGTTTTTGGTTGAACAATAGCATGCCTTAAGTCACTTAATGTGAGGCCTTGCAGAGATGGGTCTATGAACTACTTATCTTATGATACACCATCAATTTAAATTCTTGTTGAGAGCCAGAGAAAGAGGAGTAGCATCCAAACACAGGAGCAAGTAAGAGCCAATTTCCCTGTGTAACACTTTCCCATGGGTAAACTGAAACAACTTTTTGGACAGAAGGAAGATTCCTTGCCATAATCAGACAGTGTCTTTTGAAGTTCCCCAGAGCCTTGTATATGATTGGAGCAGTGAAGAGAACATGTTAGGTGAGTCTGTGTCTAAACATATTCTTAGCAAGTTAGTCTGTGTGTGCCGCAATGGAGACAGAGAGGAAGGAGCACGGGGGCGGATAGGCTGACTGAATGACTCATTTACTTCCTAAAAGTCTTAAGGCAAGACATACATCTTCCTTTTTCTCCTTCAAGCTTACCTACTCTTCTCTGGCCTTCAAAACGGATGTGTAGAATCACAGTGCTCTACTAACAATAAGACAGTATGCTTCCGTCCAGATCTATAGCTATTTGGGGACAGATTGTCTTAGTATCTAGCCTAAGAAATTCTTTTCCAGAGTAAGGCCAAGGCTTTTGGTAGAAAACTTCAGTCATTTCAAGATTCAGTGTCTTTTCATAAGCAAACTAAAAATAATTGTTTTTTACCACTCACCCAACAAACACGTAATAAGTACATATTATTATATAAGACTTTATGGCTGAGCAAAAAGTGAGCTATTAACCAACCTTGTCATTATCATTAAAAACAAACAGCAAACAAACCAAAACAAGCAAACAAAAACCCTCAATTCCAAATAGTGTCTCTTTAAAGAAAAAAAATTGTCACTATTGAGTATATTTGAAAAAAAAAAAAAAACCAAAATCTCTGACTGATCATTTTAGAAGTTTGACTAAACTTTTTTTTCTGAGTAAACTATTTCTATTTACATCACTATGAATAACTATATGATTTCAGCTCATCCTTGAATTTATCTAGTGTCTTGAAATTCACTAGAATGAACCTGACCAATGACCATGGTTAAAAAAGAAGTCTGATGGCAACTTCTTAGAATAGAACCATTTACTTAACAACTTCCTTCCTTCCACTTATCTATTTCTATCTGGTCCATGGCTACATATAGTTTCTGCTTTCTTTCTTTGAACTCCTTCATCTTGGGTTTTGGAACAAATGCAGTATATTTATATCTTTCTCAGATTGTCAGCATTATTTCAACATTCCCGTTGATAAAATATTTAGTTTATGAGTTTGGTATTTATTTATTTATTTAATCCAATTTTGTTATGCTTTTGTAGCCTAAAGTTCATAAGACTCATAAGCCAAGAGATATAAATGAGGTCACGTTAACGTTAATATGGTAATTCCAGTTAGGTGTTATCTTCTATCTGCATGCACAACAACAGGATTTCACCCCCCTAAAAAGTCTCACTGGTATTGTTGAGACTCTTAAGGTGGTATTTCACATTTTTTCAGTGCTGATCTTACACATCACAGTATTGTTGTTTTACCCCCATGTCTCCACTGTTGATTGATTGTATCAACTTGTCATTCATCATTCTGCTATATTTGTCCTGATTATGATATCTCAATGCAGCCCAAACAAGACAGACATTAAAAGGCACTACTTTTCTTTCAATCATTAAATGACCCTCATGAAGAAACCAGACTTAAGAGGCCTCATCCCGTATGATTCAATTAATATGATATTCTAGAAAAGGCAAAACTACGGGTACAAAGAACAGATCAGTATTTGCCAGGGGCTGTTGGTAAGAAAAAGGGTTGACTACACAAGGGGCTGGAAGGAGGTTGAGGGGGTTATGGAACTATACCTCAATTATGGTTGTAGATACTCAGTTTTATGCATTTGTCCAAATTCACAGAATGTATATTTACTGTATGCAAATTTTACCTCAATTAAAAAATACCCTTCATGAAAACATTTCCTTTAACTTCTGCCTACCTCTAATAGTAGAATACAAACATCCTCTGTGTCTGAGTTGGATATTTGGGGAAGCATACAAATTATAAACTCTTTCTAATTCTTTGGCCTCATTTCTGTACCTTGTCCCCTTTTCTTTATCTAAAACAGGAGACTTTATGTATATTTGTTCATAACAATAGACTACTTTGGGCCAATGATTCTCTTTCTAAATACACAATAAAAACAAATATTTAAATTTTCTTAAATTTAATAAAAAAAACAACCTAAGCTTCACTGCAAAAATTGTTATTTAAGAATATTTAACTTTAATTAGTAGATTGTATAATAATTTTGTTTAAAAAAGACCCATTTGATTGACTTCCTGTATGGCATTTTGTAGCAGTGAATTTGCAACAGATGGATATTCCAACAACTAAACAGGCCTATATTCCAGGATAACATTTCTGCTTTCCTGATCTTAAAGTCTCTGCTTTGAACTCCCAGGAGGTATTTTCTCCATCTCTGTGGAATTATGAACATTAAAGTGATCTTCACATGTACAGAAATCTTTCTCATTTAAACCCATTTACTCTGGTTCTTTTTTCCTTTTTTTTTTCTAGAATTTTAAATCGTTCTTATCTCTTTCCATTAAAAAAATTGCAAATACTTTCAAATATCTGGAACAATTAAGATGTCTTTCTTGAATACTCTTTCCTTCAGCCTGGGGACCTCCCTTATATGATATGATTTTTATTTCCCTATAGCAGCTTGATCCCCATTTCTTATCTGGCTTATTATCATTGCTATTTTTATTTATAGTTGTATTTCTTTATTTATTTTTCATATTTACTTAAATCTTATTGCCCAGAACTGAACACACTTCTTTAAGAGATCTGACCAGAAGAGATCAGAAATACCACAGCATTCATTGAAGATATTACATTTCTATACATGTAACTTAAGATTGGAATGGCTTTTTTGACATTTACATGGCTTGATTATTTATTTATTTGATTCTGGTTTAGTTTTCCCTTCTCTCCTAGCTTCATTTTATTGAGAAATTTAATCAATATACATTCAAGATTCTCATTTAAGTCACTGCATAAAGTATTGTCTTTAGGCACAGGATGAAAGACAATACCCCTCAAGATCAGTGTGATCCATTAATTAGAAACCTCTGGGTATAGCTGTTAAATCAGATACAAATTCATCTAATTGTGAAATCATTCAACTTATATTTCTCTCTCTTATTCATAGGATATCATGAGAAACTTTTATATTTCTTACCGAAATCTGAATATTTCTTGTCTATTGCATTTTTCTGATTTTCCAGTCTAGTAAGCCTGTCAAAAAAAAAAAAATGAATTTAGTCTAACAAGGCTTTTTCTTAGCAACCCATAGTTCTAATCACTGCTTCTTTTCTAGTTGCTTGCAAACCATTCTTTTAACTATCAATTCTAAATTCTTGTCTGAGATTGATGTGCAATGATCAGATTTTCAAAATATAAATGTTTTTCTTTTTGAAAATCAAAATTGCAATTTTTCCATCTCTAGTCTCATGGAGACTTTTCTGTTTTTAATTAATCTGTCTTTAATTAATCTTGATATGTTCTTCCCTCTTCTTCTTTCCACAAGTGAAAAGAAGTTTTATAAGAAAATGAACATCTTTTCACTAGTCTATTAAAGTCCTAACAAGTAATTCATAAAAATTAACAAAAAAATGACAAATGCCTGATGAAAAAATATGCAAATAATGTGGACACATCTTAGATAAAATACAAATAAATGTTTTTAATGTGTATAAAAATCACACATTTAAACAGCAAGTTGCTGTTTCTTACCTATAAATTTACCAAAATTTGTTCATTTCTTCCATTTTTTGAAGAAGTTTTGAGTTGTATACTTTATGTCAGTGATTCCCATTCAAGGGATTGGGGATTCAGTGGTATGAAATATAGATAGATATAAAGACCTTTACTTGCCTTCCTGGCATTTAAATTATAGTCCAAGCTGAAGAAGACAAAGAAATCATGGATTCTATAAATGGAGTTATTTTTGACACTGGTAAGAGATATCAAGAAGTCAGAATGGGATAGAGAGGGACTGAGATGGCTGTTTTAACTTTCTTTGTCCAGCATCTCCGAGAAGTGGCTAACACATGGGGATTCAGGAGAAGAACGGTACAGAGGGAAATAGTTTAAAGGCTTTAAGACAAGGGATCAAAAGAAGGCCAATGTGGCTGATACACAGTGAATGATGGAGAGATGGACAGGGCAAAATCAGAGAGTCAGACAGGATCATCTTGTGTGGTTTCTACAGTGATGAAGAACAGAGAGTTCGCTTGAAGTATAAGTAGCCATGGAGTCATATAATTTGCTTTATCTTTTGAAGAAAAATCACTTTTAGTGCTATTTTGAGAACTGACTGTAATAGCAAAGTGTGGAAACAGGGAGAATGGTAGTAGGCTTATGTAGTAATCAAGGTAGGAGATAATGATGTCTTGGACTATCATGCTAACCTTGGAGATAGTGATAAATGCCTAGATATGGTTATGATTTGAAGGTAGAGCTAACAGCTCTTTTCTGATAGACTGGGTGTGGACTGTGAAGTAATCAAAACAATGAAGCTATATTCCTAATATTTATGCTGAGCAACTTGGTAGATAATGGGGACATTAACTGAGAAGGGAAGACTGGGAAATGCTGAATAAACCTTTCATGTCTTTAAGTTTTAGCTTTTTGTTTTTGAATGGCCCCTTTTATGTAACAGCATATTTTTGTTTCATAAGAAATATTTTTTATCATTCTGAAGTATTAATTGTAGAGCCTTTAAAGTTCTCTTCTGTTTATACTAGTAACTTGATCTTTCTGGTCTTTGTTCTATAATGTGTTGTTGTTTAGTACTGTTCTGACTCAAATGTTTAATGATTACTGACTGTAGGATCTTCTATGTAATATTGAGGTTCTCTTTTGACCTATCTCTGAATTATATCAGCAGTGATTGTGAATAAGGAAGGATCCTGCTTGTGGGTAGGGTGAATCAACAGCCGGTCTTCTAGGAATGAGGGCTCTTGGACTTCTCGAGCAATGTGGGACACTGCCTTGAACTGTGTTACAATTGTCCATAATTAACACTATTGTATTGGGCAGTTACTTCTGCTGCTTATTACTTGATTTAATCACCTAGGTTTTTATTTTCAACAATATTAGTTGCTTTCCCTGAGTCTGGCATAACTCACTGTGCTGAGAGGCACTGTATAACTCTCAACTTTCTATTTGTTGTAACCTCAGCAAAAATGTGGGCCTGCCATTGAATCTGTTATTGAGGATATTGTTTTTTAGGTACAAAAACAAAAACAACAAAAAACAAAGATTTAAAGTTATATGGTCTCCATCTATCCTCTAGACCATGCCATTAGGTCTTCTGTCTAGATTACTGATTGTAGCTGGAGTTCTGGCTAAGGTACTGAGATTTCTCTAGTTAATTGACACAAATCTGTGCTGATATTTTTGACATCCTTCACTGTAGTCATATAGTTGAAGCTCAGGGCATATAAGCGTAGGCAATCTGTCCCCATTTTTAGCACTCGTTCAGATTTTGCCCTATTTGGTTATCTGGGGGTTCTTTGAGGAGGAGAGGAAGAAAGAGTTGTAATAAGTGGTCCCCCTGACCATTATATAGGGATGGTACCTGTAGTGTTTAAAAACCTCAGGATTAGATATGTCTTTCTTTTCACTTTTTTTATTTTTTAATCTTTTTAAAGATTTTATTTATTTATTTGACAGAGAGAGAGACAGCAGTGAGAGAGGGAACACAGGCAGGGGGAGTGGGAGAGGAAGAAGCAGGCTCCCAGTGGAGGAGCCTGAAGTGGGGCTCAGTCCCAATCATGACCTGAGCCGAAGGCAGACGCTTAACGACTGAGCCTCCCAGGTGCCCCCTTTTCACTTTTTTAAAAAATGCAGTCCCCCAAATTATTTTATGGGATAAATTATGATAATTTTTCTTGGGAGCTTTGAGATCTTTCTGGGAATCTTTCTCTCTAGAGTCTCATGACAAAATTATTTCTGTGGTTACTTCTACTTTTTAACATAACAAATAAAGCTTGTGTCTTATAATTATAAAATTTAATAATTTTAAGTGTAAAACATAGAATACTAATAGCAAAATTCTTGGAGAATGTATAAATATATAGATAAAAATAAAAATAATCCACCATAACAATACATAGAAAATCAAAACTATAAGAATTTCTAATAAGCCAGAGATGTTCTTTCTTTCTTCTTTCTTTTATTTTGTTTATTGACTAGAAGTGTTAATTTGTTTCATAATTAAATTAAAATATTAACAAAGAAAAGACAAGATTTTCTTGGAGTCCACTATATTAATATTTTACCTTATGCCTATTACATTGTCTGTAAGCATATTCAATTTTTACACATTGAAAATACTATTATTGTTAGAAGTTTTTATTTTATATACCCAATTAAAATTATGCCATGTGGGGGCACCTGGGTGGCACAGCGGTTGGGCATCTGCCTTCGGCTCAGGGCGTGATCCTGGCGTTATGGGATCGAGCCCCACATCAGGCTCTTCCGCTGTGAGCCTGCTTCTTCCTCTCCCACTCCCCCTGCTTGTGTTCCCTCTCTCGCTGGCTGTCTCTATCTCTGTCGAATAAATAAAATCTTTAAAAAAAAATTATGCCATGTGTGATATTCCATTTTCTATCACCTTTGTTTATCTTCCTGTACCTTGTCTCTTTTCTTTCCAGAAAATTCTGATAAATATTATACCTCTAATTTTTCAAATCTTATTAATATTACAAATATGGAAATACATATTTCTCTACAATTTGCTTTTTCTTGTAAAAAATACATCACATGCTGCTTCATTATTGGTGTATAGGTCTTCTGAGGCACAGGAAACAAAACAAACAAACTACTGGGACTACATTGACATAAAAAGCTTCTGCACAGCAAAGGAAACAATTAACAAAACTAAGAGCAACCTATGCAATGGGAGAAGCTGTTTGTAAATGACATATCCGATAAAAAATTGGTATCCAAAATATATAAAAAACTGTAAAACTCAACACCCAAGAAACATATAATCCAATTTAAAAATGGACAGAAGACGTAAGCAGACATTTCTTCAAAGAGGACATAAAGATGAGCAACAGACACATGAAAAGATGCTCAACATCACTGATCATTAGGGAAATGCAAATCAAAACTACGATGAGATAACACCTCACACCTGTCAGAATAGCTAAAATAAAAAACACAAGAAACAACAGGTGTTGGTAAGGGTGTTAGAAAAAGGAATCCTTGTATACTGTTGCTGGGAATGCAAATTGCTACAGCCAGTGTGGAAAACAGTACAGAGGTTCCTCAAAGAGTTAAAAATAGAACTACCCTAGGATCCAGTGATCGCACTACTGGGTATTTACCCAAAGAATACAAAAACACTAATTCCAAGGGATACTTACACTCCTACATTTATTCCAGCATTATTTACAACAGCTAAATTATGGAAACAGCCCAAGTGACTATGGATAGGTCAATGGATAAAGAAGATGTGGTATGTATATACAATGGAATATTATTTAGCCATAAAAATTGTGAAATCTTCCCATTTGCAACATGGATGGAGCTAGAGAGTTTAACACTAAGCGAAATAAGTCAGTCAGAGAATGACAAATACCATATGATTTTACTCATATGTGGAATTTAAGAAACAAAACAATGAGCAAAGGGGATAAAAAAGAGAGTGAGAGACACACCAAGAAACAGACTCTTAATTATAGAGAACTGATGGTTACCAGAGGGGAGTTGGGTGGGGGGATGGGTTAAATATGTGATGGGGATTGAGGAGTACACTTGTCCTGATGAGCACCAGGTGATATATGGAATTGCTGAATCACTTTACTGTATACCTGAAACTAATATAACACCATATGTTAGTTAACTGTAATTAAAATAAAAACTTTAAAAAAACACACCACATGCCTCCATCTGTTTTGATACATATAACTTTAACATATTATTTTTAATACCTTCAGAATATTACATAGTGTATATGGATATACCTAAAGTATTTTATCCTTCCTTTTTTTAGGATCAATCAGACAATACTACAATAAATATTGTTTCATAGATATGCTGATAGATCTCCAAAAGTGAAGTGGTTAGATCAAAGTTAAGTGCTTTGAAATTACATTACTAAATATTTCCTAATTATTTTTTCATTTCCTTCAACAATGTATGATAGGACCGTTGTCTCCATATCCCTACCAGCACTATTAAATTTTTCACAGTCTAATGAAAATGGTTCTATCATATTTGCTCTACTTTTACCCTAGACCTTAAAGGAAGCAACGTTTTCTCTATTTCTTTTTCATTTGCAGTTCTATTTTGAAATTGATTCTTTATACCTTTGTTCATTTATTTTATTACACTGATTGTTCTCTTTAATTTGTAAAAAGATCTTTGCACATTTTGGTTATAAATATTTTGTGTATTATATGCATTTTTAATTAGCCAGACTTTCATATGTTTAAACAGTAGAAATCTTATTATTACATACTATTTGTAACACATTTTTGTTACCTGTGATTAGGACTCCGATGTTGTTAATTAAGGGTAATTAGACTGTTAAAAATGCCATACTTAATGGTGGTGAATAATTGCAAACATGGTTTCACTATAATTTACTTAGCCATTTGACTTATATTGGCCATAGACTTTTTTTTAACATGAAAAATAATGCCCATCATAAAGTATTTACTCTTTTTTTTTTAAGATTTTATTTATTTAT
The DNA here is from genome assembly GCF_002007445.2 of Ailuropoda melanoleuca. Lineage (NCBI taxonomy): Eukaryota > Metazoa > Chordata > Mammalia > Carnivora > Ursidae > Ailuropoda > Ailuropoda melanoleuca. The sequence goes on along the minus strand of NC_048220.1, from coordinate 77,132,269 downwards.
TTGATAGAGACAGCCAGCGAGAGAGGGAACACAAGCAGGGGGAGTGGGAGAGGAAGAAGCAGGCCCATAGCGGAGGAGCCTGATGTGGGGCTCGATCCCACAACGCAGGGATCACGCCCTGAGCTGAAGGCAGACGCTTAACCACTGTGCCACCCAGGCACCCCAAAGTATTTACTCTTTTATCCAATATATTTTTAGTCTAGGATCTTAGAATGAGAATCAGTGGATTCAAACACATGAACATTTTATGCATCCTAATAAACGTTTCTAATAAATACGAAAGTTTTGTGTTTTTTTTTTTTTTCACTTTCTTATTTTACGGTGCTTCCATTGAAAGTAATTGGAGGATGTGTGGGTGGTGCAGTTGGTTAAGTGCCTGACTCCTGGTTTCAGCTCAGGTCCTGATTTCGGAGTGGTGAGATTGAGACCCTTGCCAGACTGCCTGCTCAGTGGGGAGTCCGACCGAGATTCTCTCTCCCTCTCTCTCTGCCCCTCCCCATTGCGCTCTCTCGCTTTCTACAGTAAATAAATAAATATTTTTAAAAAGACAGTAATTTAATTGGGAAATTAATATTTCTACATTTTACAGTGCTTTAAGATATATTTTTTCACTTGCTCTTTATATAAAATTCAGCGTTTCTTTTGTTTAGTGGATTACTTCCTCTATAATTCCAATGGTGATCAGATTCACGCTGTTTTTTCCCATTTCAATGGTAAGTCCCCATATACTAATATGGTAAAAATGATACTGTATGTTTGATAAATCACCAGCTTATAGGGTTAAAAAAGAGATTTGTATTCCCACATTAATATTTAAGTATGTAAGTAAAAGATAACTCTCCAAGGTTGCCCTTGGATCTGGAATTTGTATTTATGGTTTTCCTTCTGTCACCAACCTCTGACTTCCTCACTTCATTAAGGTCTCTGCTCTAATATCACCTCATCTAAAGGGCCTTTTCTCACCACCCTTTATAAAGGAGCCCTCTCTCCCTTACCCTTTCCTATCTACTCTGCTTTTTCTTTACATCCTATACTATATTTTGAGATAGTAAAAGCTGTTTGTGTAATTGTGCATGGTTTGCTTTTCTGGCACCATAAGTCTCTTCACCATGAGAATAAGGAAATTTGTCCAATGTCTTTATTGATACATTTTAAACACCTGAAGTATTTTCTGGCAATTATAGGTGTTCAATAGATATTTGTTAAATTAGTGAATATCTGCCAAATTAATTGTTTGATTTTGTTCAAGCATTTATTATTTCAGAGTAAATTTTACACTTACTTTCATGTGAATAGGGAATATGCTGACAGAGAGATTGACTATAGGTCTTTTTTTTGTTTTCTTGTACTTTTGGGTATTAAAAATTCTTTAAAAACACTTGGAAAAATGAACGACTTAATTTGGGAGAGACACATTTTCATCTGAATGTGGATATTTTAGTGATTAATGCATAAAAAGGAAAACAGAAACTCTCCTGTTGTCATTGTTCTGTGATCTTGGTGAGCAGCTTATCTTTGGACAACCATATACTATGTGATAATGTGGTATTGCCATGTAGAGATGGTTGTAGTTGTCAAACAGGGAGTCTAAAGGCAATGTTTTAAAGAAAAGTTTTAAAAAGATCTTAGAATCATGCATAAACCCCCAACTTACAATCTGTTATTCATTATATATAATCTTGAGAGCAGCTCAGAGTTTGGGTTGTGATTGGTTGGCATGTTGGCATTTAACATTCCACATGACCTACAGGCACAGCTAGAAATGCTGTTTAATGTTTTGAATCACCACTTTTATTATGAAACTTTAAAAAAATGTCCTGTACAATAAATGCTTTTGATTTATATTAAAATGCAAAAGGAATCTAATATAAAATAATTATAGACTCATAATATTTTTAGCTCTGGACAACCACTCCCTCACTCTGAAATATTTTATGGTTTACATGATATAAGGCAGATTACTTATATGTCAATACCACCATGTGTCCTAATTATTGATAGGCAGAGATTTTCCTTCATTACCAGTTTATGTTTTCATTTATTCTCTTTATTTCAAGTTTCTCATTTATGTATCTATGTATGTACCTATCTATCCATTCTCACTATTGAAATTGGAAGGGCTGGTTATAGCAATAAATTAGAATAATTTAACAAACCAGTATTAATCATCAAAGTGTTCCATAATTGATTGACGATCTTTTAGATTCATAGCTTAGATAACCAAGGAGTTGAGCCATTCTTCCCCATTCATTCAGATAAACTCTTTACATGTTAACATTAGCCAGGATCAAATCAGATTAGCTGTCAGTGGTGGACACAGCTCTGAATAATAATAGGGTAAAATAAAAATAAGTGTAAGAGTGATAATTCAAGGATTTTACTGCTAGGGATGTGCTACAAATTGTGTTCTAGCTTTCAAGCAATCAATGTGAGAAAAAGAGCACAGCTCCAAGATTTATGTTTGAGGGTTTTTTTTTCCCCCAGTATTTTGTGGAGTTTTAGAGGGCTACTCTCTTAGTACTAGTGTTTCCTAAAGAGACACTACCACTCTTAAGGTCTAAAACAATAGTTAACATATTGCAAAAGGGAGTATGGGTGTATGTATGTGTGTGAACTGTATAGAAAACTGTCTGAATACTTATCTATGCTTAGAAGGGGAAGAGAAAATATGTGGAGACTCTCACATTTGTATAATGGTTTTACTTAATTGCTTTGGTTTGCTGAAAAGGTTATTAACGCTGAAAAATTTCAGGGTTTCTCTTCAAGGACCATCCGCAATACTATTTAATTCCTAGGAAATTTATGAACTATGTTAACCCAAAGTTTATCTTTGTATCTTTCAGCGAATTCTTAAAAACAAAGTACGCCATAAAATGGTAGGTACAAAAGAATATCTGTTTTTTTTTTCCTTTTTTAAATTAGTATGCGAGGAACAAGCTAAATATATATATCTTGATATCTAAGGAAGGAAATTACATAATTCTTGTTACCTAAATAATTTTCCTTAGTAGCTTGGAAATAAGTTCTCTCTTTGGTAAAAGTTCTCAGTATAATTTAAGTTTTTTACCACTTGTCCTGGGTTTTACTTGCTTTCTGGACCCATAGAAAAGCTTCTCAGTGTTGCTAGGCTTCTGTTGCCTTAATGGCTTTGTTCTCCAAAGTAATTAATATTGTACTAAAATTACAAGTTTAGTGACTAAATATGGTTTTGAAAATGGAATAATGTTCATTCATATTAAAATGAAAAACTATATTGTATCTAGCAAATTTTTAGAATCTATGCATTTACTGTGGTAAGTTTGTCTTAAAATTTCTATGGAAAAATTGATGGGAGTTTTTTGTTTTTTTTGTTTTTGTTTTTTTTGTGCATAAGGAGTAGGTGGGAAAAGCCACATGATTTTATACAATATTGCAAACTGGGAAAGTTATAGCTCTCTTGTGATCATAATTTTAAAATACAAAAGTCGTTTTAATAAAATCACTTTTGTGTACTTTCAGTCTCAACAATATAATGTTTATATATTTCTATGGTTTTATTTTATCATAGGTGGCATAGGGAAGGTTCGGACATGATTCAGCTATTTTGAAATTGCAGGCAATTGCCAATGCTGTATTTAAGAGTCTATCAATCTGATATTAGGATTTTGCAAATTACTGACACCCATATAGTGTCAAATATATAAAAAACAACAAACAAGTTAAATCCCTGTTTGGTCATTGATCACTGTCTCAGCATCTGATCATCAGGATCAGTGAAAACAGCTGAAAAGAATTGAAATGGTTAAATTCACAGCACCTTCAAAAAATGAGTTTTCTGTACATCTCACAAGAACAGAAAATGCTAGTGTTGTGCGGGTTAAAATACATTAATTCCACATAAAGCACTCTACAAAAGAAAAGGATATTTGATTTGTATGGCTTTAAAGTTTTAACAGATGAGTCTATCCCTGTGAGACCACAGACCATTTACCATCACTAGATTGATTTCTTTCAATGCTAAAAGCTTGATGGTACTTTTCAGTACAGTTCATTGTGAGTAGAATGATACTTCAAATACACATTAACTAAAGAGCCTTCAGAGGCTGTATTAAGGAGATGAAACTCTGTGGCAGAGGGGATAGTAGCATTTCCTAAGAAGCAAACTTCTTGATAAGGCTTATATAAATAAAACTATTGTAACAATTTTTAAGTTTGTTTGCAGATGATGAAATAATCAAATAGAGTTGTGGTTAGTGCAATACTAATCTGTTCTAAGAAAAAGTATTATTATTTTTTAGTGTTTTGTTAAATGTGCATTCTGCAATTTTTTTCTGAAGTTATTTTGCTTATAAGATGGATACATTTGCAAGACGGATATCACAAATGATAACTGATATCATTTAAAGGGAACATGTATTAAGAAAATTGAAATCTAAGAGATACTACAAAAGGAAATTTCATTTTATAAGTAGCCATTTAAATTTTAAATGACATGAGAATCAGGAGAGACAATTATGCAAGATAAAGACACCAGATTGAAGAAAATCGTTATCTTTGGATGTGAGAATTTTGGCACATTTAGTTTTCTTTAATCCTTTCTTTCTTTTTCTTTCTTTCTTTCTTTCTTTCGTTCGTTCTTTCTTTCCCTTTTTCTTTTTTTTTACCAGATGATGTACTTTATTTTTTAAAATTTTTCTTCTTCTTCTTTAATGCTTTCTTATATTTTCCACATACTTGCTTTTGAAATCAGAAAAATATATACATTAAAACATAGTCATTTTAAGGGGGAAAACCAGTTAGGGAAGTCATCCAACAGAAATTCTGTCAAATGAATTGAAGCCTATCCAAAGGTAACTTCCCAGGAGAAGGGCTAAAGACAATGAAATTTCTTTTGAACAGAACCACATGATGCAAATGAATGTGGGTGTTACATTAATTTTTAAATGCAACTGTTCCCAAATTTGTTCAAATCAACTACGTTATTAGTGACTCAAAAATTAATTTAAACTTCAATAATCATGTCATTATACTGTTATCAAATGAGATCATTTCCCATGTCACTTTGTCACTTTCGGTTATATAGTATATATATGTTAAAGTGTCTGTATACATATATTTGTGTGGCTTTAAAGTTCTAACAGATGAGTCTCTCCCTGTGAGACCACAAGCATACATACATATATTCACAAGGGGACATTCAAATTGGATTTGTTCTTATTCCCTGCTTCCTCATTCACAAAGAGTTCTCCACATTGATTTTGTCCTCTTCTGAAGATTTCTAGTGCGTATGGGCTGAACTGCCCAAGTGAGTAATTGGTGTATAGAATTTATGTTCCAGTGTATGTTAGCTCTGTCTCTGCAAAGATATAAATTCCTTATAGTTCTGATACTCATTTTTCCCCAATCTCCCTACCATGGTAGACACTCAAAACATATTTATTGATAGACTGACTTGAAAGAATGTTTTGATGTCATGTTGATTTATGATGATAATGTGCACAGTGTTCCACTCTCCAATGTAAATGTAAAAAACAATTTTCTATTCCCAGTGAACATTCATTGTTTCACTGTGAGTCTTATAAAAATACTCATCTTATTATAGAATTATATATTTTGATTATTAAAATCTGATTTAGTTTACTCTGGCTTAAAATTAATCCTGAAAAACAGACTTTACTTTTCTGAATTTATCACTAACTAAAATCCATATAAGAGAAAAAGAGAAATGAAAAACAACTTGAATATGAATACTTTAGCTAAGCTACTATCAAATTATGGGAGGAGTCAGTCATAGTTATGAATATAATGGCACTATTTTATGTCAAACAAGCAAACAATCAATAAACAAATAAATCCAAGCAAACTAGGCTCACATTATGATACCCGGGCTTTGCCTCATGAAAGAGAGTAGCCTAGCTCATTGTCCCTTCCTTCAGCCTCTAGTTTTAAAGATCCACTTTCTTTCCATAACAAAAACTTGGCTGGGAGTGCTGCTTTTGGGTTACCTAAAAAATTGATCTCTCTCAATTAAAGGCTTTCTGCACTGACAATGAGTCAGAAACCAGGGACTTTAATCCTAAAACTGTGAGCTAATAACCTAAATGAGTGTGGGAGTAATCCTTCTTCAGAGCTTCCAGAAAGAACACAGGCAAGCTAACACCCTGGTTTTAGCCTTATAAGATTCTGAGCAGAGAACCTAATCACACTATGCAAGGACTTCTCATATACAAATCTGGGAGCTAATAAATGATTATTCTTTAAAGTCACTAGGTTTGTGATAATTTGTTACATAGCAATAGAAAATTAATACACATGTAAATAAAGTGTGCTAAATTAATGAATTCAGGAGATTGGTACAAGGTTAGCAAGCTAACGTGGAGAAACAGGTAAGATGAAGAGAGGAATTTCAGAGTGCTTGTACTCTAAAATAATGAGCCAAGATCTCATTTGAAGCCCAACAAATACAACTTAGAACTCAGAAAAAATTACAGCGCTCATGAGCACTCCCGGTTGCCTTAGGACATGGTCTGGTATTTTGGGTTTCGGTTCTGTGCGTGTTTTAGAGGGGTTTACATCATTTTAAAAAGGGATGAAATTATAAGATGATGGTTTTGGATCCTTGGGACCCATATATATTTTATATCTCTGATAACTTGGCCATATCATCTATAAAAGTAAGTATATTTGTGGCTCCGTATTGCATCTCTTTCTCATATGGTGCCACGTCTCAAGTACTAAGACTCTAGACATAGCAATGACTGATACTGTACTAAAGTATCTGCTGAAAAATTCTGTAAGGATAAAAACTCAAGGCTACAACATAGTTACAGATTTTAGATAACATTTTTTCAGTGTTTGATAGACCAAATTAGAAAGAAAAAAGACATATGATGTAGAAGAGAAATTTAATGAATAAGCTGTTATCGGTAAATAACCCACAGACAGAATAACCTACAAGTCTGCAAGCAAAGACAACAGACCAGTAGAAAGTAAATGGATATTTGGAAATACAGAAGGCCACAAAAAAATCAACAAATGTTAGATAGGAATTATATAGAACATTTTCTATAATCAGCTTGTAATGAAGATAGAAATTACAGGTAAACAAAACACAGAAGTATGTAAAACTAAAAATTTTAACTATTGGATAAGAGAAGAAATAAAAAAGAAAATAACATTTATTTATTTATTTATTATTTTTAAAGACTTTATTTATTTATTTGAGAGAGAGAGAGAGAAAAGCATGAGCAGGGGGAGGGGCAGAGGAAGAAGCAGACTCCCCGCTGAGCAGGGAACCTAATGGGGTCTCATCCCAGGACCCTGGGGCAGACCTGAACCAAAGGCAGAGGCTTAACCTACTATACCACCCAGGCACCCCGAAAATAACATTTTAACAGGACATTAATTTCATTTAATTGTTGTAAGTAAAAAGTTATGGTATATGACAAATAAGATATTTGAATTAAAATCAATACATTTTATTATATTATTTTATCATATGTAATCAATTTTCATATTATTTGTTAAACTACCAAAAATAAATACGAAACAAGCTAAGAAAATAATAACAAAATGCTTAACAAAGTAGAAAAATATACCTATAAATTAAGGATTAAAATATATTTAAAAAAGGAAAGGCAGTGAAATAAGAGAAAAATATAATTAGCAAATCTGTTCATTTCAAAAATTCAAAAAATAGAGAAACTCATGACAAATTAGTCGAGAAATGAAGACGAAAATAAACATACTCAGCACAGGAAAATAGAAGTGGGCATAACAAAATAAGATGTAATCATTTTTTTTTTAAGATTCATTTATTTATTTTAGAGAGGCGGGGGGGTAGGGGGCAGAAGGAGAGGGACAACGAGAATCTCAAGCAGACACCTGGCTGAGCAGAGAGTCCCATATGGCGCTCAATCTGACCACCTGTGAGATTATGACCTGAGCTGAAATCTGGATTCAGACGATTAACCGAGTTGCCCAGGTGCCCTTAGATGCAACCTTTTAAAAGAATACTCTAGTTTCAGAATTTTATGGTAATTATCCTGGTACACATTTTATGCTAGTAGATGGGAATGATATAAAAATGCTTCATACTCATTTGATGGAATGGGCAAAGCCTCAGGACTCTGGATTTTAAGTGACAACAAAGACACGACACAATGTAGTTTAATCAAGATGGAGTGTGTTTTCTTGCATTTATTTATTCTGGGGTAGGTCTAACTCAAGCTTCCCTTGCTCCAGGAGCTTCACATCACCAGTTTCTTTCCCTAGACTTCTTGCTTTCACTTCGTCTAAGTTAGGATCTTTCTTTGGGAGCTTTTCTTTTTGTGGCGTTTTCACAGTAGAATATACAGTGTCATATTCACTCATTTAGGTAATAGTTTCCCTATACATCACACTTAACAATTTTCTTTCAGACTTTAAAAAAAGTGAATTACATATTTTATAACATTTATAAAGTAATAGGAGTCTCTCTGAATCAGAAAAAAAATCTTGTTTCTTTTCAATTAAAAAATACTCAGTCACTTTGGAAAACTTAAATACATGAGGCTTATCAACCTGAACTTCTAGACCTCCTATAAATCAGCATTTCTTTATGCACAATTAGTTGTAAATGAGGAAATTTAATAAATAGACAGATCCTATGATTATTCTATGCTAAACTGTTTTTCTTAACTCTTCATTAAATATGTTTTAACACTTCTCAGATAAGATTTTATACGGTCCCAACAGATGTATTGTAAAATGCCAGGAGCTTTGGCTATGTGTTTCACATGATTGCCAATTTTAAAATAATAGTTCTTGTAGCTTATTTTAAAACAAGTATTTATTTTCCATTTCTAGTGTACAAAGAGAGTTGGCATATTTTAACAGAAAAATAACTATAATGTATCACTTTTGTATTCCCCGATTTTTATATACCATTCCACTTAGCAATTTTTAATTTGGACTTCTCTTATAAAACCATATATGCAGTGAACCAAAACTATTTAGAGGAAATGTAGAGATGGTCTTCGGTATAAGACTTTGTGAAAGTTTAGTGAAATTCATGCTTCAGAGTTTGAGTATCACTATTTAAACTACTACACATCAGTACTTATTTAATAAATTACAGAGTCAAATTAAAATGGTAATTTTCTGTTTACAGTGGTCTTAATATATGCTACAAAATGCCCAACTGAGCATGAGAATTACCTGAAGAGCAGATTAAAATACACATGCCTGGGCTTTATTTCCAACATTTCAGATTAAGTAGGTCGGGGTAGTTGGGCTTTATTTTACTGAGAAATCCCCAGCTTACTCTGATGTTGCTCATGACCCACTTTGGAGTTTTGAGGGACAGATGCAGAGCAGAAAACAGAAAGTTACCTTTTCATCTTCCCCCTCCCAACGTTTAAATAGAGCATTCCTACTCACCTGTTATTTCTATAACAAGAACATATGCAACTTTCATTTGATAAAAGAGTTGCATCAGTAAAAATTTTGATTATTACATTTTTCCATCATAGTTAGAAAGAGAAAAATCAGAGAAGTTTACTCTATCTCTACAGAGACGCTTGACATATGATTAAATGTACTTACTCAAAAAGCAAGGCTAGAGCTTAATGACAGATCAGTGCATATTTTATTACATTCATTTCTAGAAAACCTGCACTATTGTTAACAAAAATTTTGGTTACTACTACGTTTTGGCCAAGCCTCAAAGTAATGTAAAATACTGAATAATCATTAAGCAAATCCCCTTCAATCTCCTTTCTTAGTAAGGAAATAGCAAGAAGATTTAAGTTGATAAGTCAAAGAAAACATAAGCTCCTGTTTTCTGATTAGATATAGAAATTAGCAAAAGAACGTCACTCACCACTTAAGAGGAAAAAAGTCAGGTAATTGGCAAAAATCGTAATTTTCCTAAAACCATCTGAAAGCTACAGTTGCAAGGTAGGTAAATTATATTACAAAAAGTGACGACAAAGGAAAAATGAGTCACAGCATTTGTTTCACTTTGCAGGTTTCTGGAAGAAAAACTGATCACCATGCAAGCAGGTAAGAAGAAATCAGCTAAAATTTTACAGATCCTTAAAGCCTTGATAATAGGCTAATATGTTAGTTTTGAGTCACTGGGAGCCAAAGACACAAGAGAGTCTGCATGCACTCACAAATTCTTTTCCCTGATCCTTTGCTAGGTACTCATAAGAAAGACTGGGTGGGGTGGGGGTGGGGGGATGCCTGGTTGGCTCAGTCAGTTAAGCCTCTGCCTTTGTCTCAGGTGATGATCCCAGGGGCCTAGGATCAAGCCCTGCATCAGGCTCCCTGCTCAGTTGGGGGTCTGCTTCTCCCTCTGCCCCTCCCCCTGCTCATGCTCTCTCTCTCTCTCTTTCTTTCTCATATAACTAAATAAAATGAAAGAAAGAAAGAAAGAAAGAAAGAAAGAAAGAAAGAAAGAAAGAAAGAGAGAAAGAGAGAGAAAGAAAGAAAGAAAGACTGGGGGCAGGGCAGGGAACAGGTGAGAGTACCCTTGGGAACTCAGCAGAAGACAGGAGGTGATCAGCTGGTACTGGGGGACAAGAATTGAACATCACCTTCTGCCCTAGACATACTCCAACATGAAGCAAAATCTTAAAGGCACTGGTGGCAACAAACACTGTCACCTCCAGGGTCAAGGCAAATATTCATCGTTTCTGGTGGTGGGATAAAAGCAAAAGTCCTCTGAGGAGGATCAAGGAACCCTCTCTAGGATAAAAAGGAAAGGCCTGCTTTTTCTGGGAGTCTGGAAACTCCTCTGCTCAAGAACCCACAGACGCAAAGCAGATATTGGCTGTCATTAGAAGAGTAGGAGTGTTGAGAAACTGAGCACTTGGGAGCACAGGTCTCTGAGAAAGACTGAAGTTGCATCAGAACAGATGCTGCATTGCTCCCACCAACAAGAAATGCAATCTACCACTAGGGGCGGAGTAAGAGTGTGCTGAGGGACCTCCTCAGGGGCTCAGGTATGTTTTAGGACCACTCAAAGCTGAAGGTTGAGTAATAATGAGAAAAACCATTCAGAATCCCAAGCCACAATTTAAGCACAAGGTAATATTAGCCCTTCTCTGGAGGAACTACACTCTGTGGTGAATTAATGGAAAGGATAGAAATGGCAAAACGGAAATCCATCTCAATTTCTAATAGGTTTAACTCAATCTTCCACACTAATGGTCTGGCAGCTGAGGCTGCCTACTTCCAGGCATAAATAATATTGACTTTGGTCTTTCTCCTACATACGATGTCAGTGTTCAATCAAAATTACAGTGCACACACACACACACACACCCCAATATCATGGAATAGAGAATTCAAAATAATCAGATTTATTAGAGAGGCCTAGATATTAAAACAGACAGATAGCAACTTTAAAGTAACCAAGATAAATATTTAAAGGAGCTAATAAAAATATGGCCAACAGGAAAGAAATGAGGAGAAAGAACCAATAACAAGAAAAATAGAAATGAATACTTCAAGTATTCATGAAAATAAAAGAACCATTTACAAAGAAGGTAAGATGGAACCTCATTAAAAAGCTTTTGCGAGGATGCAGATACACCAAGAACATAATGGTTTCCTTCACCCCTACCATCTAGATAGAGTATAAATCCAATGTATCTGTGTATTTAACTGGACTCTTTCCCCATCTCTATTTTTAATTCTGTCTCTCCTCTCACTTCATATCTTAGTACTCCAATCCTCATTATTCCCCTTTCTATATATTTCTTCAGAAAATTTTGTATATGTCACTCAATTTGTCATTTAATTATGTATATTCTGATAATGTAATTAGTATCATTTCTCAGCTTCTATCTAAATATGCAACAAGGATCCTAGGGATATAGGAAAAAATTGTTCTGCTTAATTGGAGGGGGAATTTTCAAAAAGTTATTCAAGTTTAAGGCAGAACTGACTTCACTGCTATCTGAGTACCTCCAATGCCCTGTTACATCAATTTGTTCATCTATTTGTGTTCCTCTACTAGATTTAGTACTTTGAGAGAACAGGACATTTATTCACCTTTATATCTGCATTATCCAGGACAATGTCTACCATATACTAGCTACATAATAAATCTGTGCTGAATGAATACATGAGTGAATAGGTGAATGAAATTTGCCTGTGGCCCAGCTGGAGTCCTTAGCCTTATTCTCCTACATTTTTGTCTGGCCTCGGTAAAACTTAACTCGGTACAACTCAACTACCTGCTGCTAGCTAGATAGTCATTTGACCAGCTGGTAAGTACGTACTGCATGAATCCTTGTCTCCTTCTTACATTCTAGAAGTCCTGGAAGTGCCTGCCTCCTTTAATATAACAACAATCCACATTGTTATTTTCATTTTTATATGAACTGAATGGTAGAAAGGCTTCATTGTAATTGTTTTCTTCTTTATTTCCATCACTACAATATTAAGCTTAGATTTGCTTAGATGCCATTTACTCTAATGCTGATGAAGATTCTCTTTATGATCCTTCTTTTCATTATCCTTATTATGTTTCATAGGTTTTCATGGTGGTATTTCATTATTTGGTGGTAAAACATGACTATTTTCATTTTATCTATAGCTAATAGATATTTTCTTATCGATTGAAAATTTCTATTCTTAAAGCCAAATTTCTTTCAATTTACTTTATAAGAAGAGTATTCTGAAGAAGTTTACTCTACAAATGACGAATATTTAAATAAAAGATAGAGTAACAAATTTTAAGGAAATGTTGCTATAAGGTTACTATGTCAGATATCTTCTAGTTGAACTATTTTTAAACTTCCAATTAGGGTACAAGAGGTAGGCACGGATTCCATTGTAGTTAAACATTTACTGACAAGCCAGGCTTTCAATTTAGCTTTGTGCATGAGTAAAGAAATTTGATCTTGTTTGGCTTTCTTTTAGATGATGTTTTCCCATTTTTCCACTTTTCTCTGGAAAGTTTTTATATGCAACAAAGAAAAAATACTTTTGCCTCCCTATCTTTAGGTGTACAAATACCACATGTAAAATTATTATTCAAATAAATAAAATTGGTCAGTGGCAAAAAAAAAAAAACCCGTATTATTATAAGAAGCTATTTTAAGGTACTACTAAAACAAATCTGAGTATTTCCAAGTGAGCATTATTTTGCAGTAGTATTTAAGGATCAATAGCATAATATTACAACAAATTTTGTTCTTTTCAGAATACATTGAATGTTTTAATGTTTAGATGATAAATCTTTTAGTAAACGTCAATTGAATTCTCAATGTTTTCAATAAAATTTTCCTTTATATTAAAAAATAACAATAAAGCCAAAGCCATTCTTTCAATTTTGCACTTTACTGTGGTGCTGCCCTATGTACATTATTTGAGATAAGATAAGAGGCCCTTTCCTGAGGTAAGGTATCAAATATTATTTCATACATTTGCTTTGTCAACCATTTAGAAATTTATATTTATCAAGTAATCTAGCTTGAAGATTGGTAATCAATTTTATTTTCATTTAAAACAGATTTAAAGTATATAATAATTGTTTTATGCTAGTAGTTCTCTGTATAGATATTTAGTAGAGATATGAAAGCCTGTTTTAAAAGATAAAGAATCATCAAAAATTGTTATAGGGTCACCTGGGTGGCTCCGTTGGATAAGCCGCCGCTTTTGATTTCGGCTCAGGTCATGTTCACAAGGTCCTGGGATCAAGTCCCACAGGCTCTGCGCTCAGTTGAGAGTCTGCCTGAGGATTCTCTCTCTCCATCTCCCTCTGCCTCTTCCCCCACGCATGCTGTCTCTCTCTCTCTCTCTAAAATAAGTAAATAAATCTTTAAAAAATTGCTATACAGAAAAATAGGAAAATAAAGTGGGGTTTTTAAAGTTACAGTTTTGAACAAAATGTAAATAAATACTGGTGCTTATTAGTATTTTACGTCCTTTTTTACTTAGTTTCAAAAATATTGAATGCCCATTTTGCCTCATTTCCATAATTGTGTATATTCAAGGACAGCCTTTATGGTAAGGGATAATTATTTAACATTTATTCAGTCTCCCAGTGTATTCTATGAGAAACTTTGCCATTAGATTTAACAGATTTGAATAGTATTACTAAGTACTTTTTCTAATCCAAGCTATGTGGCTATAAGGCAGTTGGTTTGCTTTACTACATTGTTTATCAGAAAACATTTTTGGGGCGCCTGGGTGGTACAGCGGTTGAGCGTCTGCCTTCGGCTCAGGGCGTGATCCCGGCGTTGTGGGATCAAGCCCCACATCAGGCTCCTCTGCTGAGAGCCTGCTTCTTCCTCTCCCACTCCCCCTGCTTGTGTTCCCTCTCTCGCTGGCTGTCTCTATCTCTGTCGAATAAATAGATAAAATCTTTAAAAAAAAAAAAAAGAAAACATTTTTCCTTCAGAGCAAAAAAAAAATTAATATCTCAACTTCTATCACTGTACACTAGTCTGTAATACTATTGCATTACCCAGCTCCTTTAGTCACAAATAGAATCCAGATTTTTCTAATTATATACATATTCAACATACAGATGAATTTTATACATTTAATTCCATTTGATATATAGATGACTCTTATGCTTTTAAATAGCAATGCAGTATTTCAGTTTATGATTATAAAATATATGTCAACATAGGGTAAATAATCATTTAGTAATAAAGACATCCATAATCTTTTTGTTTTAAAACAACAAAGACTTTTATTTCTCATGATACATGTTTATTAAAGGTTTCTTGTGGGCTCTGCTCTCTATCTTCTTCTCTGTTGGACCCCAAATGACCAAGTAGCCATCAACTGAAGATTTGCTGAGTGTCAGTGAGACAAAGAGACAACATAGTAAAACATATCTAATTCTTAAGATTTCAGTCCAGAAGTGACCTAGGTAACGTATGCTCAAATTTATGGTGATGCCCAACTTCATGGGCCAAGGGAAGTTCAATTCTACTATGACCCTAGACAGTGAGGAACCAGAAATAGATAGAAAACTGTACTAATATAGTAATTTATTTTCTAAGTCTCTTACTAATTGATCTTTCTTTCTTTCTTTCTTTCTTTCTTTCTTTCTTTCTTTCTTTTCTTTCTTTCTTTCTTTTCTTCTTTCTTTCTTTCTTCCTTCCTTTTTCTTTCTTTCTTCCCCTCCTTTCTGTGTTCCCTGATTTCCTTCCTTCCTTCCCTCCTTCCTTCCTTCCCTCCTTCCTTCCTTCCCTCCTTCCTTCCTTCCACTGCTGTAAGCAATGCTGCAGTGCAAGTAATTCAAATTTAAGGACTTTTTTCTAACCTCTACATTGTTTACACTTAGTTACATTTCTGCTACACTGCATTCATAGTAAATAATTTATAGTGAAAAATATTATCACATTTCTGAAATACTGAACACCCCAAGGTGTTGATACTTAAAGTAACTGAATTGACACTGAATTATGTACCAATTAAACATATTATTTTGTGAATATTCACGGTAATTTAAGTAACGTGGCTATTAAAACAGCATAATAAAGCACCACTCTATTATGAATACAGTAATAGTAGTAACAACACATTAACTGATTCCTATAATATATACTTCTTTTAAATATATTTTACTGGAGTATTGTAGAGACTGTAAGGTGAACAAATTCCACACAGTAATATAAAGTAGAGAACAGCTTATATCTTACAGCTGGTTCATAACCATTTATTAAAAAATGTTGCTTCTTAGAAGAAATCACAATTTCTTTTTTTCACATCTAAAACTTAGGTTTTAAAATTATTAAAATAGTCAAAAAGAAAATCTTACTCATTAACTAAAGGAGGATGCATTTATTTGTTAATTAAAAATATTGCCAGTTCTGCTATTACAACCTTAGCATTTCATCAATAAAAGGCCCATGGGATATCATAAAGATTTTCTTTAAAAATATCTGCTTTGAAAGTTATCACAGAAGTAGTTTCTGATTGTGTGTAGTAGATACAAATGCTGTAGTTCCAGATTATGTGACCTTGGTCAAGTATTTAACATTGCTGGTCCTCAGTTTTCTCATTGGTAAAAATGGTGATAATATCACCTACCTCATTATACGTGGTGAATAGTAAAGCCTTTAATATATATAAAGTGCCTAAAGATTTGTCCTGTATATAGTTGTCATAATCTTCATCATCATATCATTATCATTATCATCATCATCATCATCATCATCATCATCCAGGAATTGTAGGGTAGACTATTTCTGAAATCCTATTAGAGATATCTCCTACTCTACTACTTACCGTTTTCTAATATGTAATATTCAGTAAAGTATGTAGACTCATTTCTGTCATGTTGAAATGACTGTTGTTTTGTTTAATTTAGTTTATCGAGTCTTTATTTATATCACTTTTAGAAGTGTTTGTTTCTTTATGCAGATCTAACTTTCTATCGATACATTCCTTCTGCTTAAAGGATATTCTTTTTAAATTTCTTGTAGTACATGAGTATTGGTAATGAGTTCTCTCAATTTTTGTTTCTCCTTTATTTTTGAAAAATATTTTCACCACTTACAGAATTCTGGGTAGACAATGCCTTCCTTACCTCAATACTCTAATAAATCTGTCACTCTATTGTTTTCTGTCTTACATAATTTTGTAAGAAGTTAGCTCTATTTCTTTGCTCCATTATATGTCATGTGTCTTTTTTCTCTGGCTGCCTTCAAGACAGTATCTTCATCAGTGATTTTCACAAGCATGAATATGGTATGTCTGGGGTATATATAAATATAAATCAATCTTTCTTTTTCTTTCTTTCTTTCTTTCTTTCTTTCTTTCTTTCTTTCTTTCTTTCTTTCTTTCTTTCTCTCTTCCTCTTTCAAACATGTATTTTGCCTGGTGTTTTCTGAGCTTCTTAGATCTGTATTTTGGTGTTTTGTTTAAATTATTTTAGAAAATTTTCAGGGAGAAATTGGAAGATCACAGTGGAGTAGGAGGACCATAGGCTTGTCTTGTCACATACACACAACTAGATAACCATCAAATCATCCTAAATACCCCAGAAATTGACCCAAAGATTGGAGAACAAACCACAACTAAGGGGAGAGAGGAGGCCACAACGAAGAAGGTAGGAAGTGTGGAGACGTGGTTTAAGGGAGAAATGGATTATGGATGCTGTGGAGGGAAGGGGGTTGTGGTTGTGCAGAGGGGCAGGAGAGAAAGGAGCACGCAGGAAAACACACAGGGAGAACATTTCCCCAAAGCCATTGGCTTGGAAAATGAATGGGGCTGAATTTCATTAGTTCTTCCAACCAGCAGCGGTTAAAGCCCAGAGTTTTAAAGGTCAGTGGGCTTGGCTGGCATAGAGCCCTGGGGGCACTGAGTAGCTCCAGGAGAGAAGGCAGGGAAACAACCTAGGCTGACAGCAAGAAAACAGCTGTATGAAAAATGCCCGGGGCACACAGAGGGGAGATTATTTGCTCTTCTGGAGCACAGCCCTGAGAGGCAGAATTCCTAGAGACACCTCTCTGAGAAAAAAAGGAGTTGCCTGGTACCATTTTCCTCCACTACCCCTCAGCATAAACATAGAGACACCTGTGCACACTGCACTAGCTGCCTACCTTGTTTACACTAAGCCCCACCTCCCTACTCTCTGGTGGGACTGCCCAACTCAGCCAAGCTTGCCTCAGTCATAGCAAGGCAGGCCCCTCCCTGAGAAGACCAGCACAAACCCCTACCTACAGAACGTCTCCCAACAAGACAGTTCTCCAGGGCCTCAGTTCTGGTGGAACTGGTGTCTGTTCTCATTTCATAAGCAGACCAGGGCACACCTACTTAAAACTGACCACATTCAGGATAGGGACCAAACATTACCCACATCAGGCAAGTAGAGCCTCTGTGCCTGACTGGCCTGAAGGATAGAGCAGTGAAAACATAACAGCAGAACCCATGCAGCACACACTGGAGACATTCCCTGATGTGCCATGCTCTGGGCATTACAAGACCTCTTCTTCATAAGATCATTACTTGCAGAAGCAGGAGACATAACTGGCTTTTCTAACACACAGAAGAAGGCACAAACTTAGAAAAAAATGATAAGATGGAGGAATTTATCCCAAATGAAAGAACAAGATAAGGCCATGCCAGAGATCTAAGTAAAACAAATATAAGTAAAGGGCTTGATGAAGAATTTAAAGGAACAATCATAAGGATATTCACTGGGCTTTCGAAAAGAGTAAGACATCAGTGAAACCATCACCACAGAGATAAAAAGTTTAAAAAGAACCAATCAGAGAGGAAGAATAAGATAAATGAAATTGGAAACAGGCCTGATGCAATGAACAGCAGGCTGGACGAAGTAGAGGAATGAATTAGTTACATATGAGGACAAAACACCGGAAATTAATGAAGCAAAACAAAAGAGAGAAAGAATTGAATTCAATGTGAGAATAGACTTAGGGAACTCAGTGATTCCATCAAATGTAATAACATTCATATTATAGGAGTCCCGGAAGAATGAGAAAGGAAAGGGGGCAGAAAATTTATTCCAAGAAATAACAGAGAAAACTTCCCTACTCTGGGGAAGGAAACAGACATCCAAATCCAGAAGGCACAGAGAACTCCCATCAAAATCAACAAAAGCAGGCCAACAACAAGACATATTGTAATTAAATTTGCAAGATATAGCAACAAAGAAAAATTTAAAAGCCACAAGACAAAGAAGTTCTTAACTTACAAGGGAAAATGAATAGAACCAGCTGCAGATTTTTCAACAGAAACCTGGCAAGCCAGAAGAGAGTGGCATGAAACATTCAACATGCTGAGGGGGAAAAATATGTAGCCACAAATACTCTATCCAGCAAGGCTACCATTTAGAATAGAAGGAGAGAACAGAGTTTCCCAGGCAGACAAAAAATAAAGGAGTTCATGACCACTAAACCAGCCCTGAAAGAATTATTAAAAGGCACTCTGAGTGGGAAAGACCAAAAGTGAAAAGACGAGAAAGGAACAGAGAAAATCTCCAGAAACAGTGACAAAACAAGTAATAAAATGACACTAATACCATATCTATCAATAATTACTCTGTAAATGGACTAAATGCTCCAATCAAAAGACATAAGGTGTCAAAATGAATAAAAACACAATACCCATTTATACACTGCTTGTAAGAGATTCATTTTAGACCTAAAGACACCTGTAGATTGAAAATGAGAGTATGGAGTACCATTTACCATACTAATGGATGTGAAAAGATAGCTGGAGTAGCAATGCTTGTATCAGACAAACTAGATTTTAAACCAAAGAATATAACAAAAGGTGAAGAATGACACTATATCTTAATAAAGGGGAAAATCTAACAAAAGAATCTAACAATTATACACATTTATGCCCCAAACTTGGGAGCACTTAAATATATAAAATAATAACAAACATAAAGGAATTCATCAATAATAATACAATAATAGTAGGGGACTTGGACACCCCACCAGATCTACAATGGACAGATTACCTAAGGAGATATCAACATGGAAACGATGGCTTTGAGTGACACACTGGACCAGATGGACTTAACAGATACATTCAGAACACTTCTTCCTAAAGCAGCAGAATACACATTCTTTTCAAGTGCACATGGGACATTCTCCATAATAGATCACACACTGGGTCACGAATCAACCCTCAACAAATACAAAAAGATTGAGAACATACCATGCATCTTTTCTGACCACAACTCTATGAAATATGAAGTCAACAACAAGAAAAAATCTGGAAAGACCACAGGTAAGTGGAGGATAAAAACATGCTACTAACGAATGAATGAGTCAATCAGGAAATTAAAGAAGAAATAAAAATACACATGGAAATAAATGAAAATGAAAACATGATGGTCCAAAACCTTTGGGATGTGGCAAAAGCAGTCATAAGAGGGAAGTGTATAGCAATACAGGCCTACTACCTCAAGAGGCAAGAAAAATCTCAGATATGCAACCTAACCTTATACCTAAAGGACATAGAGAGAGAAAAACAAATGAAGACTAAAGGCAGAAGACAGGAAATAATAAAGATTAGAGCAGAAATAAATGATATAGAAACAAACAAACAAAAACAGATCAATAAAACTAGGAGGTGGTTCTTTGAAAGAATTAACAAAATTGATAAACCTCTAGCTAAACTTATCAAAAAGGAAAGAAAACATTCTCAAATAAATAAAATCACAAATGAGAAAGAAGATATCATATCCAACACCACAGAAATACAAACAATTATAAGGGAATATTATGAAAAATTATATGCCAACAAATTGGGCAATCTGGAAGAAATGGATAAATTCCTACAAACATATAAATTACCAACACTGAAACAGGAGAAATAGAAAATTTGGACAGACCAATAACCAGCAAAGAAACTGAACCAGTAATCAAAAATCTACCAAAATACAAAAGTCCAGGACCAGATGGCTTCCCAGGGGAATTGTACTAAACATTTAAAGAAAAAGTTAATACCTATTCTTCTGGAACTGTTCCCCCCAATAAAGACATGGAAAGCAAATTTCCAAACTCATTCTATGGAGGTCAGCATTACCTTAATTCCAAAACCAAAGACCTCACAAAAAAGAGACTTATAGGCAATATCCCTAATGAACACGGAGGCAAAAATTCTCAACAAAATACCAGCAAACTGAATCCAATAGTACATTAAGAGAATCATTCACCACGATCAAGTGGGATTTACTCCTGGACTGTAAGGGTGATTCAATATTCACAAATCAATCAATGTGTAACACCACATTAATAAAAGAAAGGATATGGATCATATGATCCTCTCAACAGATGCAGATTTGATAAAGTACAGCATCAATTCTTGATTAAAAACCTTCAACAAAGTAGGGACAGAAGGAAAAAACCTCAACATCATAAAGGCCATATATAAAAAAACCACAGCTATTATCCTCAATGGGGAAAAACTGAGTTTTTCCTCTAAGGTCAGTAACAAGACAGGGATGTTACCATTGTTATTTAACATAGTACTGATGTCCTAGCCTCAGCCATCAGACAACAATGACGAAATAAAAGGCATCCAGATTTACAATAAAGAAGTCAAACTTTCACTATTTCCAACTACATGATACTCTATGTAGAAAAACCTGAAAGACTCCACCCAAAAGCTGCTAGAACTGATACAGAAATTAGTAAAGCTGCAGGATACAAAATCAACACACAGAAATCTGTTGTATTTCCATATGTCAATAATGCAGAATCAGACAGAAAAATCAAGGAATCGATCCCATCTACAACTGCACCAAAACCCATAGGATATCTAGGAATAAACCTAACCAAAGAGGCAAAAGATCTGTACTCTGAAAACTATAAAACACTTATGAGAGAAACTGAAGAGCATAGAGAGTAATGGAAGACATTCCATGTTCATGGATTGGAATAACAAGCATTGTTAAAATGTCATACTACCCAAAGCAATGTACACATTTAATGCAATCCCTATTAAAATACCACAAACATTTTCAGAATAAACAATCCTAAAATTTGTATGGAACCACAAAAGTTTCTGAATAGCCAAAACAATCTTAAAAAAGAAAAGTGAAGCTAGCAACCATCACAATTCCAGACTTCAAGCTGTATTACAAAGCTGTAGCGATCAAGACAGTATGGTAACGGCACAAAAATAGACACATCCATCAATGGAACAGAATAGAAAACCCAGAAATGGACCCAAAGCTGTATGTTCAACTCATCTTCGACAAAGCAGGAAAGAATTCCCAATGGGAAAAAGACAGTCTCAACAAATGGTGTTGGGGGAACGGGACAGCAACATGCAGAAGAATGAAACTGGAGCACTTTCTTACACCATACACAAAATTAAATTCAAAATGGATGAACAACCTAAATGTGAGAGAGAAAACTATAAAAATCCTGCAGGAAAATACAGATAACCACCTCCGTGACATCAACTGTAGCAACTTCTTTCTAGATATATCTCCTGAGACGAGAGGAACAAAAGCAAAAATAAACAATTAGGACTTCATCAAGATAAAAGGCTTGCATACAGCAAAAAAAACAATCCACAAAACTAAAAGGCAACCTTCAGAATGAGAGAAGATATTTGAAAATGACATATCTGATAAAGGGTCAGTATCCAATATCTGTAAAGAATTTACCACACTCAACACCCAAAAAACAAATATCCCAGTTAAGAAATGGGTGGAAGACAGGAAGACATGAATAGACTTTTTTCCAAAGAAGACATCCAGATAGCTAACAGACACATAAAAAGATGTTCAACATCACTTATCCTCAGGGAAATAGCAGTCAAAACTACAATAAGGTTATCACTCCACACCTGTCAGAATGGCTAAAATTAACAACACAGGAAACAAAAGATGTTGGGGAGGATGTGGAGAAAGAGGAACCATCTTAACTGTTGGTGGGAAAGCAAACTGGAGCAGCCACTCTGGAAAACAGCATGGAGGTCCCTCAAATATTAAAAGTAGAGCTACCCTATGACCTAGCATTTGTACTAGTAGGTATTTGCCCAAAGGATACAAATAAATCATTCAGATAAATACAAATACTGTATGATTTCACTCATTAATGGAATTTAAGAAACAAAACAGATGAACATAGGGAAAAAAAGAAAGAGGCAAAGCATAAAACAGACTCTAAGTTATAGAAAATAAAGTTGCTGGAGGGGAAGTGGGCTGGGGGATGGGTTAAATGGGTGATGAGTTTTTAAGGAGGGCACTTGTGATGAGCAGTGGATTTATATGTAAGTGATGAATCATTAAACTCTACTCTTGAAACTAGCATTTTTTTAAAAGATTTTTTTAATTAATTAATTAATTAATTAATTAATTTATAGCAATGCCTGTGAGCAGGGGGAGTGGCAGAGGAAGAGGGAGAGAGAGAATCTCAAGCAGACTCCCCACTGAACATGGAGCTCAATGTGGGGCTCCATCTCATGACCCTAAGATCACAACCTCAGGTGAAATCAAGGGTTGGACACTCAACCGACTAAGCCACCTGCCCAGGTGTCCCTCCTGAAACCAATATTATACTACATCTTAACTAACTGGAATTTAAATAAAAACTTTAAACAAACAAACAAAAAGGGTATACAGAAGTAGATATCAATTCCAAAGTGCCAATATTGTAACTGGGGAACTAATGCTCACAGACATATTTGGATGAGGTAATGTAATTAAATTTCAACTCACAGCATTTTATTCCTAAAGCAATCAGTAAACATGCCTACTTTAAAATCTGTTTAATTAAAATAATAAAAAGAAGAAAGATTTAACAGTATTGTGCATCAATTAAAGATGTTTTCATTATCCCCCTAGCAATAACACATTTAAAAAATAAAAATGAAAACATCTTCCTCATTTCTTCTTCCTTAATCTGAGAATTCTTAGTATAAGGCAGTATTTACTTCACATAATATCTAGTTAAGAAATAAATTTCTAATGAGCATCAAACTGACATAATATTGAGTATGGATAATAATATCTACTGGGGTTTTTCATTAATCTTTAATAGAATTTATAACAAGTTATAACTGAGTTTTGTTGAGTCTTTCAATAAAGTAAGGGACTCTGCTCTGAATTTTTATAAATATCACAATTCCGTAATTAAGCAAGAGGTAATGTAATACAGAGGTTGCTTCCACTATNCTTCCACTACTGAATGCCAACACAATCCAGGACCATATATTCCTATACAGTGTTATTAAAATTTTGACCAATCTTCAAACTTCAAGTGATGAATACAATATAGATACTTAATATCAATTATGGCTACTTCATACTGATTACTAGTTGTCATCACCACTGCACAGAACAACATGGAACGCAGTTTCCCATTGAAACTGACACTGCTTTTTTCCTTACAATATTACTAAAGGAGGCATCTTATGTTACTAAGATGATATATACTAGAATTTGAAAGAATATGTTCACTCTAATGTTTTCTTTAAGTTCATGTTTAAAACTCTGGAAGCTTGAATAATTCATTAAATTTAGTTCTTTACATATTTCAATCCATAGTCCAAGAAAAATGTATAGGTGGTAATGATAAACATCAGATCAGACTTTTATATAGTATGCCAAAAAATGTCTTGCCAATGACATTTTGCTGAGGTGACATTTCTTTCAAATGAGAGGTTATATTTAAGAGTAGAATATGATAATCTTAATTGTTCCCTAAACACTCCTTTTTTATTTGGTAGTCTTCTGAGTCAAGGCAAAATTAGGTGACAAATAATGGATTACCCAAATAAATATATAACTAAAAGTAATAAATAACTTAAACTACTTTTGGAAAAAAGTCTTATTATAAATTAAACATTGTAGGCATTTTTCTCTCTATTCTCTTGGACAGAGTTGACTGCTCCTCCTCCGTTCCATGCTTAATGAAGAGCTTTATGGTAGTAATAAATAATCCAAGCCCTTAGAAGTGTTGTTTGATGAGCATGCTGATTATTTGTAATTAAGTGTGTAT